>NC_056741.1:15698763-15863763 GCF_019279795.1 Protopterus annectens | reverse complement strand
TATAGTTTTCAATGATTTGAGATTCGATGTTATGAGTTTTCAATGATTTGAGTTTTCGACAATTTGGTCTCGATGATTTGCAATTCGATTAAATGATAATTCGATGATATGAAGTGGAACCATATATATATATATATATATATATATATATATATATATATATATATATATATATATGTATATATATTTTTATAAAAGTTTTTTTCTGCAGATATTTCTTAGAATAATGACAGTTTGTATGAAAAGAGGTAACATTTGGAAGAATGTTTATCCTGATGCTACCTGTTCAGTACATCTTAACAGATTTGCAGTTGGGGAACCAAACATGGAATTATCTGCAAAAATGGGCATCCAAAACTGGTATTTTAAAATTTTCAGGTAGAGTTTCAGGAGCAAACCAGATATACCTGTGAATGACTATGGCTGTCATGGCAACCCTATTTGTTGCATTCACTGAATCACAATCACACTTTTGTGCCCAAAGTTTCACAGATTCAGCAGTTTGCACATTCATAAATAACCCATTTTTGAATATGTAATCTAATGCAGTGTTGATATTTTTAAACTATTTATTCAAAAGCAGAATTTTCAAAGGATAACCTCAGACAAAAACTGATGAAATCTTAGTGCTAAGGTACTGGAAGTAAAAATCTTTCAACCATACCTGGCCAATGACCTCCCCTCTTTAGTAAAAGAAAGGTTGCTTCTGAGGCAATAAATGTGCTAGTCCTAGCAGATGATGTAGGAACAACTAATGTTCCAGGATCTGACTTCAAATTATAACAGAGAGAGGGTCTTTCTTCCTCAAGTGTATACAGTAAGTCAGTTGATCTGTAAGGTGATGTTTAAATTATCACAATGTCTACAGTTTGCATTCCGTAGGTTTTGGAAAGTCTTTACAACAGATGGTATTCTTTCCACGGATTCTGGGACTTTAAAGCAATTGTGATAATCTCCTTTTTGGAGAAGAAATTTCATGTGTTCAGAGACAATTTACATCAATTATATTAATTGTATCAATAAGTCTAGCATCTCATGAGAAACAGCCTGAAGACTGTGAAAGATGTGTCATTTTGTAAAGAATGCATTGCAGGTTCATAGGTGTTTATTAGGCTAATAACTACAAGGGCCCTTTTAAGTCTAGCCATGCATCCCAAATCTCTAACAAGTTCTTATACCCTTGATGAGAAAAGTTGTTAAGAATGAAAAAAATAAAAGAACTCCTTGTCCTTTTTGATTTGTAGGTAACATTTGTAAGTAGCAACACAGCTTAAGGCTGGCCTGGGGTCACCTTGAACCTATTGCAGTATATCTTTAAGAAATAGAGCTACATGCTGACATGTAGGACGATAACTAAGGTGGGCAAAGGAGATAGCTGCACTGGACACAAGCTGTTAGGGGCCTTGAAAGTCAATGTAATTGAATAGCTGATCTGAACAGAATGCAGTAAGGCTGTTTGCTGTGGTCATCGCTACAATTTGGAGGATTAGAGGACTTTGTTTTGATCTTCAGCTTTGGAACACCTTTTTCTGTTTGTTTTCAAACTTGGGTTGAGGGGGCACCATTCTGCTGACATGAATCATCTTACAAAATGTTTATGGGCATTTGCAAGGTTTGGTTAGAAATCGTACATAAAAGCAGTTGTGTTAGGTTATCATCGATGTCCAAGGTCCTACGTTTTTTATTGAAAGGACATGCAGCTATGCAGAAGAAGTCACAGACATTTGTGAGAATTACTAAATCAGGTTGTTTTGCCAGAGAGTCCAATGTCTAGTATGTCTGAGATGTCAGTGATTCTTGAGAAAGTATCTTTATCTGACAAAGATGAGAATTCAGAATTAATTTTAGGGACAGTCATGAATTCTAAGAGTTTTGCATTTAAAGAACTGCTACCACCCAAATCCTCAACTGAGAGCAATAATTCATCAGCAGCCATCAAGAGCTACTACACTAGATCATGTCAGTGTGTTAAACATTGATTCAGTGACTATATATAATGTTAATAGTTAATGTGAAGTTTATTTAATTGGTTAGATTTATTGTATACTACCTCGTGACTCAACAGAGTAGTGTAAAACTAGTTATAAATCATATGTACGATTGTAGATATGTAGTTATAACCCATGGGTGTACAGTCATTTTAGAATATTAGAGGAATGCATACTTTAAGAAGTAATGCTGCATGGGGACATAGGGATATGAGTCATGTAACCAAAGTGTTCTGTTCCAGTCAGGCCTCTTCAGATTACTGTGGTTTATAAACTACTAACTTCTCTATCACAATGCTTAATCAGTGACAAGTACCAAAGTATTGTGCACTGAAGTCGCGATGATCTCTTCAGCCAGAATGCTATAGTCTAACCTGGTAGGACAGTAGACTAGCTGGAACCTGCCCCTGAACTGAAAGGGGTATTCTAGGATAACTGTAATACTTCAGGCCATCCCCTTGTTTGAAGCCTTTGGCATAGTTTTTTTAAAGTTCTAAACATCTACCAGAGAAACCCTTGCCTTTGACTACAGAAGTGCTGAGATGATTTTGGTGATGACCAATATCCATACCTTGGTTAGTACCACCAAAATAACTTGTTTCAGTTTAAGCTTTGGTGCTGAAGTCAGGTGAGGCTTCTTGGGCACTACAAGAATCAGTTTCTTTTCTCTGTTGGTAGGAATGAGCAAAATGGATGCTCCAGCTTATAGGGATGTCAGAGCTGAAGGAAATGTACAAGAACGCAGAATTCTACCCTGTTGATATCTTCAGATTAGCTTTGAGAAATTCTTGACTTCTTTACCCAAAGACTTTTTTCTGTTTGAACTGAACTGGTGATTTTTTTTTTTTTTTTGGCATTTCGTAGCTTGTTTCATCTTCTGTGCAAAGCTAGTCTTTGATGACACATGTTCCAGAAAATACAAATATAAATCCTTTGGCCTGTTTATATACTGCTACTACATTTGTTTACAGAATTCAATATAAGTAAACAAATCAAGTTTATAGAAAAAAATCCAAAACAGCCAGTGAAATGAAAAGTACAAGTTGTTGTATAGTAAAAAATATGCTTTAAGGGAGGAGGAAATGTGTAACACTTTAAACAGCGAGAAGAACTGAAGAAGAATTGCACCAGCTGTCATATAAGTGGGATCTATGATTATAGCTACATAACCGCACAATGGCATGAGCTTTCAGTGGTCTGTGTAAGGAAGGAAAGAATCCACTGACAGGCAACATTGTGGCAAAGTGGGTAACATTCTCACCTCACACCAAGAGGTTACCTGGTTCAGTTTTTAGCTGGAGTGCCTTCTGTGTGGAATCTGCATGTCTCTCTTCTACTCATTTGCATGTTCTCTGGCTGCTCTGGTTTCCTTTCATATTCCAAAGACATATAGTATGTTGATTTGTGGTTGTGAGTGTGAGCACGTGGGATATAGATGAAAGGTCTGACAATCTCCTTCTGTTCTCACCCCCTTGCATTATGAACTCTGTGAATGGTCATGCCTGATTGTGGAGTCAGTATAAGAGTTGGCTGTGACTCATAAGCGTGGATGGAAATGACAGACAGATCACTGATCACTTTCAACTGGACAGTGATGCGTACTGAGGACCATCTACTACATTTGCCAGACACATACAGCACCTTGATGCATGCATGGCTCACCTGTAACCTTAGGCACTTAGGTATGTGATGTCTGGGTGGTGAGTAAACAGCAAAGACAATAAGGATGTATAGGTATCTAATCAAACTAGATACTCTAGAAGAGAGTGAGCTATGTGATATGCAGCTTCCTTTAGCAAGCACATTAACATTTTAAACTATATACCTTACATATGGCATCCCCCTTAATAACTGGTAATATATGAATAAATAAATAAACAGATGTATCTGTTTACATTTCATGTGAATTCTATGAGGCAGCATGCTGCAATACATTCATAATTTCAAATTTATTATAATTTTATCCGAGGCATGTCAAGGTACTACTTTTAATATACAATATATTTCTTGTACACATTCAAAAGGTGGAACTTTTTTGTATTTAATCCTAAGACCAGCTCTTGAAATGCTGACGTATCTGCCTGATTTCATCAGTGTATCTCCAGATCTTATGTTTTTAATAGGAGTATTCACTCTAGACTTCTGAGTTTCCATTTATCATAATTTGTCATAATTCTAGCTGTGCCACAGGTTTGTTTGGTATCACATCTAAAGGAGTCTTTCTTTGTAGTTCTTGACTAACACAGTAACCCCATTCTGTAGATATTTTGTGACAGTATTAGTTGTAACACTTGGTTGCTCCCCCACAATTTTGATTTCGGTCTGTATGTCTTATACAAATGTCTGCAATTCTTCTTGTGCTGCTTTCTGTCCTCCTCTTAAACAACATAGGATCCTGAGTCGTCTTGTTTACTTTCTCATAGTATTTGCATTTTTACTCTCCTGCAGACTGTCACGATAGTACGTCACATCTGCTGATTTCAGTCTGGCATTTTCTTTACTTTATTGATTTACAGGCATCAATAATATAGAAGAAGTGGATCATTTGCTTTACAGCTTTCTGACATTTATTTAATTTACATTTGATATGGTGGGTGATTGAATCCAATAAAAGAGTATTACTTTTTTTCCAAAACTGTGAGATGATGAGCTTCATAGCTTTTGCTACAGCTTTTTCTCGTGAGATTGTTTTACTCTTTGGATCTGACTACAGTTTCCAGAGTCCAGCAGAGGATACATCAGGGCCTTCCAATTGTTCATCTCATGACTACTAGACTGGTGATGCTCTTCATCTCAGGTACTTTGTTTATTTCTAAGAATAAAGAAAAATATTTTTTTTATTCAGAAATAAGTAAATAGCTCCCAGCAATCCTATTCACAAAGCAACAGCTCTCGGTTCTTGCTTACCCATGATTTATCAGGAAGGTAATGAACAGACAGCCCACTAATATTAAATGATACATTGCAGAGGTGCAGATACCTGTAGAGGGCTGTAATAACGTAGTAACATTAGGTGATTTTTTTTTATACTGGCAGGCCACTAGCCATAGCATTGAGAATTGTTGCCACTAAATAAGGGAGGGAGCAGCAGAATGGCTGTGGAAGAAAACAATGTTAGCTTGCCATTTGCTCAGTTTCAACAGTATCTGTCAACTGCCCCTGATTTTGCAGAATGTCCATTATTTTTTTTTCTCACATTTTTTGTCCTGTCCCTCATAAATGTTTTGATTTTCTGGAAAATCACTGAAGATAACATCTGTCAATAATGCCAAACATTAGTGTTTTATATTTCTTATTGTTTAGAAAATGCATGCTGATGCAAACCTGTTGTTCTATTAACTTTTGTTATGTGGATTAAAGTGATTTTTAAAATGTTCCTGGTTTTTGGACTTTCTTCCCCCATTATTTTTGGCTTTTTTCTGACAAAGGAGTTGAGTGATATGGTTTAAAGTCAGAATGAATTTGTGTGAAATAAGCTGAAATATCTATTTTCTGGTTACTGTTTGTGTGTGAAACAAGCTGAAACTGTCCCTGACTTTGCCTCATGTTTTTGGTCAGTGCCTCATAAAATTGTTGGTTTTCTGGCAAGTCAATGAGGACTGTAGTGATTAAATGGGGAGAGGGGGCTGGCTGTGCAAGAAGAAGTCAACCTGTGCTCTTGTTCATTTTTATCAGATAAGTTGGAATATTTATTCTCTGGTGATGTGTGAAGAAAAGTTCAAATAGGACCTTATGGTTTTGGTCTGTGCCTCTTACAATTTGTGTTTTTTGGCACATTATTGTGGATTGCAGTTTCAAAAGGTTGTGCTGCTTGTTATGGATGAAAGCAACATATCATCTTGTCATTTGTTCATTTAATGTATAGATTTATAGGACTAGTATGCATTTGTGTGAAATACATCTGCATATTTACTCTGTAGTGACTGTGTGAAACAAACCTGAAACTATCTGAGATTTTACAGAATATCCCTGAACTTTGCCTCATGATTTTCTCCCAGGTTACATAACATTTCTGATTTTCTGCTTAATCATTGAGGATTATAGTTTCTAAGTAAGAAGGGTGGCTGTGGATGAAAGAAGCTTACCCTCTTGTTGTTTACTCATTTAAAAGTCTGACTTTATAGGATTATTGAACATTTTTTACAAAATACTTGAAAATTTTAATTCTCTGGTAACTGTTTTTTTGAAACTTTCTCAGTTTTGCAGAATGTCCTTGACTAACTCACCTCAACAGCTGGAGAGGCCACGAAAGTACCTCACAAAAAGGATCCTAGGCCTTAAACACATGTCCTACATGGCCAGACTCAAGAAACTTCAGCTGTTCTCAGTCTCTTATCATCTACTTAGAGGTGGTCTCTGCTTGACTTATAAAGCCATATACGACCCAGCCCTACTTGAAATGCTACACCTAAAGAAATCTCAATCTCCCCACATTGTATGCTTCAGAGATCACAGCCTCATTACTACAATTAACAGAACATACTGGAGGGACAGGTTCATCTCCCAAAGACTGCCCATACTCTGGAATAATCTTCCCATTCATTTCAAGCAGAGCACCTCACTGGCTCTCTTCGAGAGAAATCTTGACAAGTGGATGGGTAACAGAAATTTCACTCCAGGGATCATTCCAGTTGCCCTGCTGGATAGGGGCACTGTGAACTAACATCGGGTGGCATGGTGCCTGGGTAATTTTTTTAAGCTAGGCTTGTAAAGGCTCCAAGGGCCATTAGCCTAGTACACACCTATGAACCTATATGTTTGGTCTGGGCCACAGAAATGTGGTTTTCTGGCAAACAATTGACAACTGCTGTCACTAAATGATGATAGATGACTCTTCAGACTTAATATGCTTCAGAAAATGCATATCAATACAAAAACTGTTATACTAGTGAGTTTCTAAGCATATGAAAGCAATGCGTGAAATCTGTTCCTGATCTGGGGCCTTTGTCTCTCATATTTTTTTTCCCTTTGTCTTTGAATCTTGTGATATGGCTGAGAGGTACTGACTGTTATCACAGTTAAATTAGGTGTACAAGACGAAATGGCTATAGCTGCTGGCTGGACATTGGGGCTGTCTGTTGGTGAAAGAAACATACCTTTTGGGCATTTGCTCAGCTAACAATATTGATTTGCAGTACTATTGTGAATTTGTATAAAATAAATTGGATTTTGTGTAGCTGCTATTTGTGAAACAAAACTGAAATGATAGCTCTCACCTGTTCCTGGGCTTGCAGAACACCCTTCATTTTGTACATAGTTTTGGTCAGTTCCTCATAAAACATGCAATTTCTGGCAAATGATTAAGGATTGTAGTCACTAAATAATAACATTAGAGTTTTGTACTTCATATCCTTTGGAAAATGCATCCTAATGCAAAAAAGAAAGGTATTCTAGTGACTTTCTAAGTATATAAAAGAAATATGTTCCCAATTCTGGCCCCTGGCCTCTTATTGTGTTTTGACTTTGCCCCTGATCATTGTGGTAAGAGGTTCAGATGTATTATTTTTTATCTGCATCAGATGAGTTGTACACAACAGAAAAGCTATAACTGCTGGGTGGGAGTGGAAGTGGGTCTGTGGATGAAACTGAATTAACCTTTTTGTGATTTGGTTGAAACAGTCTGGCTTTACATAACTAGTAAGCATTTACATAAAATAAATTGGCATACCTGGGATACCATGTATTTATGTGATACAAACTTATACATTATTGTGTTCATAATGATTCATTTAGTTTTACCACACTCAAACATCTGTGGTCTACAAAGTCAAAATTGGGACTTTGATTGCTGGGTAAGGGGGCTATTGGATGATGAGAATGACTGACTTTGGCTGGCATAATCAAAAAAAAATAGCTATCAGTCTGGCTTTGTAGGACTGTTGTATAAAGCAAGTTAGAATACTTTAGTGTAGCCACTTTTTTATTGTAATCAGATATTTGAAGTGTACACAATCAAGTGTCTGTAACTGATTGAAACAGACATTGTTGGTTTATAATGACAGCAGTTCATATGGCCATAAATTAGTAAAGTGAATCCAACATATGAGTATTTATTTGTGGTCAGAAAAAGTGGAAGTGGGGAGCATGATATGAAAATTGTTCATGGTCAAATGTCCACTTAATCCACCATTGCATTCACCTGCATACACATACACGCACACATACAAAATATGCTGGTCTGTCCCTAAATCCTTGCCATATTGGTTACACACTGTTATGCCTTAACATATGATTACCATCATTAATGTGATCTTTTTTCACTTCCTACCCCCTACCTCACTACATTCTATACACCAGCCTATGTTGCATAGTATATCAACATGTAGGATTTGAACACCATTTAAAAAAAACACTTTTTCTGTTCTCTGTTTCAAAACATGATTAATGGTTACAATTTTTGCAAAGGATATCTATCTAGATGACTCATCTCTTCCTAATGGAAACTCAAAGTAGATGAGAGGTTGGCTAAGAACACTAACACATAACACATCTGACTTTGTATCCAAGACTGTAGTTTCAAGAACTGTCATAAAAAAGGAGATTGTAGTCTGAGAAGTGCAGAGGATTAAGGTCTAGAGCTATTTCTTGTAGTCCAGTGCTTGAGTCTCTCTGCCAAGAGGACTTTTCAGTGGGTTCATGGACTGCATAACTAGTAAAACCCTATAATCTTTTAAAACATTCAGGTAATCATAAAGATTATGGTAATTAAGTTTTAGTCATTGAATTATGAAGCACTCGATGGACAAGAGCAACTTAAATGATGAAGCTGAAATCTGCTTCTGAATGATTTTCCATTGACTGGTGTAATATTATTAACTCTTGGGTGATATAATAATTTTAATAAGTGCTAACCTATCCTTGAAAAAAAAACAATTCTATTTTTTAATAAGAAGTAACATGTCTTCAATTACATTTTCAAAATTATTATTAATCTTACTCAAATCTTGACAGATTTTTATTCATAAATATTTTATTTTCCTTCCCAATTATATTAATATTTATCTTTAAACTTACTATCAAGTAATTGATTTAACACTAAATTTTCAGTTTTATTATTACATTTCAGCAGAGATATTTCTTGAAATTGTTCAATTTCCTCATCTATTTCTTCAACTGAATAATTTAAAACTCCTATACTTAGTAAAATATCATCTGCAAAATGTTGCATTTTAGATTGACAATCCTTGCTAATTGAGAATCCATCATTTATTTCCATTGCTTCCTATGCTATTAGCTACAGATTTAATAACTGATGCAAATGATAGAGGGGACAAGGGATACCTTTCCTTTGTGCCTTTGTTTAAAGTGAATTCTTGAGAAATGTAAGATCCAATTTTAACATATGCTTTGGGGACTCTATACATTTTTTTAATATTCCAATAAATTGTTCTGGAAATGCAAACACTTCTAAAGTTTTAAAAAAGTTGTTCCAATCTACAGAATCAAAAGCTCTCTCAAGAGCTAAGTTAATTAGGGCCAATTTCTTGTTCATTCTTTTTGCTAAATCTGAGATAGTCACTACCCTTTTTATATTGCCACACATTAGTCTATTGACTAAAAACCTTATCTGATCTTTGATTAATTTATCTACTGTATCTCTTAATCTTGTAGAGAATATGGAAGTAAATATTTTATAGTCTACATTTAATAATGAAATAAGTCTATATGATGAAACTAACTTATCTTTTCCTTGTTTAAGTATAGGTGAGATTATTTAAAATTTCCATTAGCAAGGAATTATTTTGTCACACTGAATTATCCTGAAAATGTCACTCAGTAATTCTAAAATATTTAATGGAAGCAGACTATATAATTCCACACTTAAACCATTTAATTTTGGAGCTTTACAATTTTTCCCTTTTTTGAGGCTTCTTTAACTTCTGTAGGGCAATAGGCTTATTCAACACAGATATTTGTTGGTCATTAAGTTTACTAGAAACATTTTTCTTTAAATGTTTGTCAGCTTTGTTATCATAAGTATTATTATTTTATCTTTATTAAGATCCTCAAGGAATTCTTTTTAAATATCAAGCATTTCCTCTATGCCTGAAGAAATCTTATTAGTTTGAGGATTTCTGATATTATTGTTTTTTACCTTTTTACTTAACATCTTACTTCTATTAGCTAATCTGTGTAGAGTTTTGAAGTCATTGCATAATTGCACAAATTTATTTTTTCTAAAGATATCTCCACTGTATCCATTAAAACTGTTCAATATTTTGCCATTATTTTTTTAATGATTTCAGCATTATCTAATTTCTTTATTGTTCAAACTTCATTTTGTGTATTTCATTTTGTATTCTAACAGTTCTTTAGTCACCTTCCCATTCTATCTTTAATATGCATTTTAAGGAGTCCCAGAGTATGACTTTATTAACCTGACCATTATCATTCAAAGATAAGAATCCTTGATTTGTTTCTTACGATAACTCTTAAACTCTTTTAATTTCATCAGATATACTGTGATTCTAAAAAAAATCTGAAATTTCCCTATGTCCATTAATATATTATTACTTGGTGCATTATGATCAGATAAAGGACAAGGAATAGTTTTAAAATAATTCACTATATTAAGTATATTTATAAAGGCATAAATCCTGTCAATTCTAGTTTGAGTCCCATGCACATAAAAATAATGAGTGAAGAACTATGACTTATATTCTGCTTTTACTATTAAATCAACTAAATTATTATTACTAATCCATCTATTTAGTACTTTAACTGATGCCAGAATTTAGCCTTCTTCTGTTCACTTGTATCTTCTATACTATATATGCAGTTAAATTCCCCTGCTAAAAGTAAACTCCCCTTCCAATAATTTTGTACTAAGATTAAGTGACCTTTAGCCACTCTTGCACCTATTCCAGGAATCCAGTAAAAAATAGCTAGTGTATAGGATTTGCCATTATATTTGATTATTATAAATGTATACATTCCTTTGCAATTATTAATGGTTTCCATGACCCTAGGCATTACAGTAGATTTTCTCTAAAGTATAGCAGTTCCTCTCCTCTTTTTGTTAAAAGAAGAAGATGATAACAATTTGTAACCTAAGTTATTTAAATATTGTATAGCTTTATCTATCAAGTGAGTCTCTTACAGGAATATAACGGCTTGTCTATTTAATTTTATGTATCTTATTAATGATTTCCTTTTGTTTCCATTATTTAATCCATTTACATTAATGGATAATAAATTAAAACTATCAATACTGTGTATTTAAAAAGATTTCTTTTAAAAGATAATATGACACATTTATACACCACATTAAGTTAACTGTACATGTAACACATTTCTTCAACACTATCTTAACATTCTACATTTTTTGAAGTCTTCCTTTCCAAAAACTAAACTAGTAAAAGTCATAAATAACAAAAGCAAAATCAATTCTATAACTGTAACTGCATATATTATTAGTAAAACACAACCTACAATGGATACCAAAGTTCCTAGTTTGAATATCGACTAGACAAACTACTATACTATCTCTGTACCTACCAATACCTTAGAGCTCATCAAAACACTAGCCAAAAGCAGATCTATATCATATATTCAAAATTCCAAAATATTGAACACCATAAGTTCGAACTTGGAATTTCGAAATATAATAACATTGAACACTTAGAATAGCATTTTTTTTCCCAGGGAAAAGATTTGCTGTTCTGAGAAACATACACACAACACAAGAACACCAAAATAAATAAACCACACACATACAGTTAACAAAACCCAATCCTACACTAAACTATACATACATTCCTAACTATCCACTTACCTTAACCCACACCCTAACCCTAAGGTCCGTAAATATCGCACACATACCCTACAAAACTATACACAAACAAACTAATTAACACACACACATACAGTTAACAATACTCAACCCTACACCAAACCATACATACATTCCTAACTATCCACTTACCTTAACCTGCACCTGAACCCTAAGGTCCGTAACTATCGCACACATACCCTACGAAACCATACACAAACAAACTAATTAATACACACACATACAGTTAACAAAACCCAACCCTACACTACACCATACATACATTCCTAACTATCCACTTACCTTAACCCACACACTCACCCTAAGTTCTGTAACTATCGCACCACAGTGGAGGAAATAGCGAAACCACGGAACAGCCCACCAAAATCTTGCCCTAGGTAAGATTTTGATTTTCCGGGGCTTCACTATTTTCATCCTTTGATATAGTGGGTTCGATATTTTGACATTCAAAGTTTTACAACTTCGAAGTTATAGTATAGACCCACCAAAAGCTAGCATGACTTACAAATAATTAATATAATATTATATAAATATTAAAATTAATAAGAGACTATTCATTTAGTTATACATATATTTTTTGCCATTTAAAACTATTCCCCATGACTACATATAAGTTTAATAATCCTCTTCTATTAATCATAAATATTAAATAATCCAACAAATAATGTACTATATACCTATTTATGCAATAGTAGCATTCCTAAATTATTCGCTCATTCAACATTGTTATAACTAAATCTCTAAATATATAAGTTGAACAGTGTCGGATCTGAGCAGATAAAAATATTTCTAAACTAACATGTGACAGGTAATCTTATCATACTAAAGTATTATGCAAAAGAAAATCAGTGGACATATATATTTATTGCACTAAAAGATATACACATATTTTATACCTCTAACAAAAACTCTAAATATTTTAAAAAGTACAAGTGTCTCAAAATTGTGTAACATTCTTAATATGATAAATATCACAACATTTAAAAACCTTTTAGCTTATTAAAATAATTCATAAAATATGTACATTTCTGAGGTCAAAGATAATGTCTTGCTACATCTATGCAGTCAAGAACAATTGTAGTGTGTATTGTATTCAGAAGTTACAATGTGCTTACTTCAAATCTCATGCTCACTTCCTGGCTTCAAATATATTGAAAAATCTACTTTACTTTCTATCAAAATGGATGTACTGATTCAGCAATACAGCAATCATGAGTTATTTCAGGTAATATTAGTGAATCTAATAACATACAATATGCAAAAAGCTTCAGCTTTCAGGATATTTTCAAATATTTTGTATGATTTTCTTTTTTCCAATTATATAAGATCTTGTACATTCACATTTCTGCCATATGCAGGTATATGTAATACATATCCTTCTTATATGCAAGTTTGTTATTTAAATATATTTTTTCTGTTTTATTTGCTCACTAATATTCTACCTCATTCTGCATAACTCGTATTTCTAAAATCCACCATCAAAGAGCTATTTAACCATCAGCTATCTATTAGAGATTTCAGTGTGTGTGTGTGTGTGTGTGTGTATATACATTTCTTAACTTACTGATACTGTTTTTTATTAATCTTACATAGTAGATATTTCATTCCTTGTGCGCATGCATATTTTTCATAAAATGTGTATTCTTGTTATTAATTGTAGTATTACAAGTAATCTTGCCTATATATAAAATAATTCCTATTTGTTTAATTTGAACTGTGTTTTTACCCATTGTGAACTGCTGTTTTGATCTAAGCTTCACATCCTGAAATTAGAATTTGATTACAGCATGTGAAAATGACAACTTGCAGCACACAGAAGCTGTTAATTACCTCTGTAAATTTCTTATTCTTCTTAATTCTTTTAAACTGTTCTAATCATTAAAAACCATCTAACTTTCCTTCTTTCAATTAATATGTAAAGTTAGATTTAATAACACTACAGCATAAATTATTAACATTCAGCAAAATGTAAACAAATTATATGTCAGCAACAGCTCAATATACATTACTATAGTATTTGTTTTACCAATTCTTCACTGTTAAGAAAAAGAAAAAAAAAGATATTATTTTGAATAGATTTCTCATATCTGCCATCTTTCTGTTTTCACAGACATCAGTGATGAACATTGACCTAGATTTTCTTCAGAACAGATCAAGGCAGGAAGCAAAGCAATCAAGAATCCAACATTCTGACATAACTGAAATATTCTTTTGTTCTCAAGCTTTTTTAAGTGTTACTTACTTCATAAATGACCTTTTAAGTAAAGGGTAAATCCATTGTTTCAGAAAATAAAAGTCCTGCAGTCAGAGAATAAAAGTAACATATTTCTAAGCTTTTTCATTTTAGAAGCTTTTTTTCCAGGAATTCAGCTCACTATGTATGTTGTAGGATATTCTGTTCCAATCCACTTCTTCAGTATTATTAAGGATTTTAATTTTGTTAAAAGTAGATGCCTGCTCTTTGCATGAAATACCAAAGTGGCTTTAATGTTATTATTTGTAAGTTGTTTAATCAGTGGTAAGCAAGATTTTCTTTTATTCATTATGTTACTGGAATAATGATTGCTGGATTTGACTACTTGTCCATCTGTGTTAATAGGTGGGCTAGACCATCCTGTTTTTAATATTTGATATTTTTCTCAGCTAGACATAAACTTAAATATAATTGAACATGGTGGTGAGTTTTCCTTCTTTGAAGTTGCTCTCAAGGATCTATGTGCCCTTTCAATTCCAAAAGATAAAGTTTCAGGTAGATTTAATATTTTTTGTTGCCAGGTTGTTAAGATGTTTATTATATTGTCTCACTCATACTTTTTAGGTATACCATAAATTCTAATGTTATTTCATCTCAGTCTGTCTTCTAAATCATCAGCTTTGTCTATGAGTCAGAATTTTGTTTTAAAAGAAATTCAGTCTGAGACTTACCTTCAGTTATCCCCCTTCTTGATCATTTAAAGCTTCTTTCAAATTGCTGATTTGTGCACTTAGTTGTTTCATAAGAATTTCTAAATGTTCCACCTTCTTTCTAGTCTCTTCTTTGAAGCTTTTTATTTTAATATCCAGTTTCCCATTTTAAGTGATATATCTTGCATACTAGATATCAGTTACTGGATGTCTTTTTAACACAAGAATCCCGAGTACCATTTCTTGAGTGGCTCATGTTGAAGCCTCTTCTCTCTTAACCAAGCAGTTGAAATTCTGACAGCTTTTGAAGAATGTGAAGCTATAAATCTTTTCTCTGACTTTTAGTGAATAAAATTAGCTAGCAAATATCTCCAAATTTTATTTTTTTGATTATATTTTCTGTCAGGGAAAAGTTTTTAGTCACAAAGCTTTCACCAGTTGCTGCTCTCAATTAGCCGTCTTGGCCACACCCCAGTCACAAGCAATTCTAATGCTACTGAGAAAATAAGCATGAAGAAAGTAAACAACCAAGTGAATAAATAGGTGGTCTGTGGATATTTTTTTATTTCTGGTCATCGTAAATATAACTCAGATAAAGTAAAAAGTGGTGTGACAGGAGCTGAGGCACATCTTAGCAATTTGTGGTTCACTAATTCCATTTTGGATTTATACTTGAATCCAGATTTAGTACAACACTTTGCATTTTTAGGAACCTGTGATGTTATCTAGTAGGTCCACAATTTGACACTGTACAATATCGTTAACCAGAGTTCCACAATCTGCAGTTTTAAACATCTATTTGATATCTGGATTTTTCAGAAAGGTCAGTGATGGAACACTACTTGAGTAAAAAGTACAGTTGTTTAAGATCTTACCATAACAGTCCTATTTCTCACTGTTGCAGTATTCTTTACTCTTGTGATATCCTGCCAAGGATAGCCAAATGCCTGGCCAGCATACCAAAACCTTTATACCTTCCAGTTGTTGTATGTCAGATGTATGAACTACAAGCAGGGTGTAAGGTATATATGTGATATACTCTCTCCTAATCCTCAGACCAGAAATACCCCAGATGAATCACAGCAACCCCACAGAAAAGCAATAACATGTATATTTAGGAAGGGAAGAAGAAGGAGAAAAGGATATAAGAATGACCCCTTGGCCAGAAGGAGGGCAACAGAAAGTAACAGAGTCCAGAAGGGAGGGACAGAATACTGCATGGGAGTGTTGCTGCAAAGTACAGAGGAGGAAGGCATAGAACAGCCCTCCAAAAACTCAGAAAGATGGCTTTGACAAAAGTCTCCTTGGCCCTGGAAATGACATCCAACTTGTAATGTTTAGTAAAAGTATGAGCAGAAGACCAAGTAGCACCTTCCAATATGAATCTAGTAGCCAAATCATTTCAAAAAAGCACCAGAACAGGCCACTGCTCTAGTAGAATGAGCACAAACAGAAGAAAGCTGCTTGCCATGAAAAGAATAGCAAAAAGAAATGGCCTTAAAATCCTGGAGGAAATGGTTTGTTTACACACCTCCAAACTCAATTTCCTGACATGACAGGAAACAAAAAGCTTCTCAGATTTCCTGATATGTTTTGTCTTGTATAGGTAATATCTGAGCTGTCTATGTAAATCCAAATTATGAAGAACCTCTTACTAGGATTCTGCGGAGAAGAGAAAACATAAGGAAGATGAATGAACTGATTCAAGGACAAATCATTAACCACACTGGGCATAAAAGAAGGACTGGTATGAGGAGACAACTTGTCCTTGTGAAAAACTGAAAAAGGTGGAACTGCCTTGAATGCTTGAAGTTCAGAGATTGTCTTGGAAGAAGTAAGAGCCACCAACAATGATAAAGTCTTCCAAGTACAATACTGTATGGAAGAGGAACCTGCAGGGTCAAAAGGGGGCCGAGCCAATTTCTCCCGATCAAAATTAAGGTCCCAAGAAATAGAAATAGGCTTTCTTGGAGGGTGACTATGAAGGACATATTTCAGAATTTTTTTTACTTCAGAAGTCCAAGGTGGACTTGGAGGCAGACAAGTGGAACTGGCTGACAAGTGAACTTTAACAGATGCATATGCCAAGCCAGAATTGAGCACCGCACACAATAAGAAAGGATTGTAGGAATACTCACCGAAAAAGGGTCCAGGTCATCTAGGATTTTCTAGCAATGGGTTTTCTGGCCTATTGCAAAACCTGAATTACTTCCTCTGAAAATTGGTGTCTGAAAGGAATCAAACCCCTATCACCCAAAGTGTCAGGAGAGGAGAACAGTGAGTAAGTGAGGGTGAATGACAGATCCTTTGTCTGATCCCTTGTCCTGTGTGAGAAGATCCATCCTGTGAGGTAACTTGTGATGATTGTCACTGGCCAGATCCAATAGGAGGGGGAACCAGTGCTGTCTGGTCCAAAGGGGAGTCAACAGCAAGATTTTGGGCCTCTCCCACATGATCTTGTGGAAGACTTTTGGTAACAGAGATGTTACTCGTCTTTTGTATTTGAATAAGACAATGAGGCTTGGGTATTCATTTAACTTGTTTATTACATACAAATACATCAGGATGAATGACTGGAACATAAAACTTAAATTAACTAAATGCCTGACTGCTACATACATACATGCCTTCACTCCAGCTGTATACTCAAAATGGCATTCTGACTCTTGCTTGCACATGCTCAGTACATATATCCACATGCCCATAGACTGGAATGGCTCTTAAAGGTACAACACACTCTGATCTACATCCTCCCTCTTTGATTATTCTATCATGCAAATGAAAATGACAATTAGATGAGCATGCAAATTATAAAGACATATATGAACAATAGCAATCATGTGCAGGTTGCCGTGTATCTAGGACTAGGTCTTGAGGTACAACCTAACCTCATAATGTAATAATCAGAACTGGGTTTTGCAACAGGGACAGTCACTGGGGAATGTTCTGCTTCAGGATTTTCATGGATACTTTCAGGAACAGGAACAGATGATGAAATGTTCTCTGAAACAGGAACATTGGGCAAATCACTCTGAGAATTAGAGTCTCCATTACAGGCAAGATGCTGTAACACTGGCTCGGACACTGGTAAAATATTTTTGATTCCTCCTGAATTCCATACCTTGCAACTCAATGATGTATTATCTCATACAAATGTTTCACAAGTCTTATTTGGTCAAATCCTTTTGCTGTTTGCATCCTCACAATCTCTCCTTCTTTTAATGGATTCAGAGGCATGCTGGTTTTGTCATAGTAGGACTTTTGGGACAAACGCTTCTTTAGGAGTTGAGCTTTTACTGCTTTGTTGTTTTTAACACCCAGAATCAACAAATTCTTACTGATTGGTAGTGTGGTTCTGATTTGTCTTGACATAAGTCTCTGAGCAGGTGAACCAAGTAAATTGTCGAGAGGAATGCTTCTGAGATTAAGCACATTAACAAAAACATCAATATTGTCTCATTTGGATTTCTCTAACAGCTGTTTTGCACCTTGAGCTGCACATTTGGCCAAGCAATTAGATTGTGGGTATTCAGGACTACTAGTAACATAAACAAAGTCTCACATTTCAGCAAAGCTCTTGAATTGCTGATTTGTAAACTGTACACCACTGTCAGAAATGACTTTGTGCGGACTACCCTGGACAGAAAAATGCCTCTTCAACTTCATAATGACAGTACTAGAAATTAAGTTAGGATGTAGTTCAATCGTAAACTAATATGAATAAGAGTCTACTAACACCAACTAATACTGACCATTCCACTCAAAAATATCTATAACTTCTGTCGACCAAGGTAGTTCAGGAATCTGGTTTAGATGAAGTGGTTCTTTTTGTTAGTGCGGTTTAGTGCTATTACAAACAAAACAAGCTGAGAGTTCCTTTTCAATATATTTTGACATAGAAGGCCAAAATACTAGTCCTTTCATCCTTGTTTTGGTAGAATCAGTTCCTGGATGGCTAAAATGCAAGATTTTAGTATACTCTCATTGCAATGATTTTGGAACAATCACTTTTGGACCTTTCATGATGATACTATCTTCCATCAAAATCTCATCTCTTTAAGGAAAATACTGCTGCAAATCAACTGGTAAACAACATTGCTTTGACGGCCACCCTTGACTGATAAAGTAGTTGAGCTTCTGGAGAACTGGATCTGAAGGTATGAGTTCTAAGCTCATCAAGATATGTAGAAGAAATTTTTTTCACTTCCATGACTTCAAAATCGGGTTTCTCATTTTTGTGCTCTTCTGTGCTTTTTCCTGGGTGATCAGGATAAAGTATCAGCAAGATAAAGAAGTTTGCCTTTTGTGTAAACCAAGTGGAAATTGTACTTTGGCAATTTTAACATGCATTGCAATCTCACAGGAGCTGTTTGGATTGACTTTTTCAAAATAGTGACCAAAGGTCGGTGGTCAGTTTCGATTTGAATAGGTCAGCCATAAATATAATCATGGAACTTGGAACATACAAACACAATTGCCAAAAGCTCTTTTTCTATTTCAGCATACTGCGTCTTGGTTTGGGTTAGAGTTCTGAATGCATAGGCTACTGGTCTATCCTCTTGAAGAATGACTGCACTAAGACCAAAATTTGAAGCATCACAACAAAGAGTTACTGGTTTGTGAACATCATAATATCTTAAGGTGGCTGGACTGGCAATTTTCTGTTTCAGGATATCGAATGCTCTTTGGTGTTGTGCTGACTAGGACCAGGTAACATCTTTGCGTGTCAGCTGTTTTAGCAGTGCTGAAAATTCACTCAGATCTGGAAAGAACTTGCCCAAATAGTTGACCATGCCAAGAAAACATTGTAAGGCTGTGACATTGTCTGGAGCTGGCATCTCAAGAATTGCAGTTTGCTTGGAAGGATCTGGTCATAAGCTTGAAATGGTAAACAATGACCCACATAAGTAACTTCTTGCAACCTAAATTTACATTTCTGAGGATTCAGCTTAAGATTCACCTCATGAGCATGTCCCAGAACTTTCCTGAGGTTTCATTCTATCATGTTCGACTTCACCATTGCCACCTACAAGAATATCATCTACTATAATAGCGCATGGATAGCCAGGAAAAAAGTTGTTCCATCACATGCTGAAAGACTTCACTGGCAGAATTTATCCCCAGACAAAAATCTGTGCCTTCCAAATGGTGTACTGAAAGTGGTTAGCAATGAAGATTTACGGTAAAGTGAATTTTGCCAAAATGAACTGTTTGCATCTAAGACAGAAATAGCAGTGGCATTTGGCATATGGGCAACAACTTCTTCAACTGTATGCATTGGACGATGAGGTCACTTTAGTGCTTTGTTCAAATCTCTTGGATCAATATATATTCTAATATCATCTGAGCTTTTCTTATGAGCTACCACCATACAGGATACCCATTCAGTTGTTTTTTCTACTGGACAAACTACTTCTAGGGGCACCATTCTGTCTAGCTTAGCTTTGTCTCTGCCCTGACTGGGCTTACCTCATGGTCTAACTTCATGGAGTACACAACTGGGAGTTTGCCTAACTTGTCTTCAAAAATACCAGTATAGTCACAAAAACTAGTTTGTGCAAAATTTACATCATTGCACGTGCTTATGTGGTGGACTTCCTTATTAAATGAAAGCAGTCCCATTTTCAAACTGTTCTTGAGGCCTAATAATGACTGCATGTGTCTCTTGACTATGTAAAATTGCAAGTCATAGCTGTTCCTAGCTGAATAACATGAAAGCACTACTGAGCCTTCGGATTGAATTTCTTCACCACCTAAGTAACAAACTTCGCACACATTGCCAGATCAAGTTTCTTACCAGCTTTTACTCTAGCAAACACATCTATTGACATAACATTGCATTTTGAACCAGTATCAACTTTGAAATCTATAGGTTTCCAATTAAGCCGACCAGTACAAAATACTTCACTCTTTGCCCACAAATCAAGTGCAGTGACTGTTTCACCAAGCACAGACATACCGTCAACATAAAAAGTAGGGTTGCAGCTTTCTAAATGATCAACTTGCCTCTTTTAATGCTCTTTTTTAAGAAAAGAATGTGCCCCTTTAGATTTACAAAGCCTTTTGAAAAGATTCTACTTTTTACATGTATGGCATGCTGGCCAAAAGTGAAGCACTTCCCTTGCTTGGGCTCATGGCTACCTCCACAATTATGACAGTTGACTATGAGGCTTGTAAGAGATTTTGCTGAGTCACCTCTCTGCTTTACTGAGTGCACCCTGGGTTTTACTATAGCTGCTCTGGAGTTTGCTGAAGCGACCACATCCTTAGGCCTGTGTCTCTTAGCCTTGTGCTGCATGCTATCAACATTAGGGTTATTAAGGCTAACTTTGAGTCCAAATTGGCCACATCCCCTAAGGACAATAACAAGGCCTTAACTTCACATATGTCCGCAGTCTCAAAGGTAAGACCCAAATCTGCTCTGAACTGGTGGTCATACTGTCAGTCTGAAATGGTCACATACAAAAATGGCATAGATATAGCCAACCTACTGGTAGAGAGGTTCAGTGAAAACGTCAACCCTGTCTCTTCCTATCAGTAAACCAGGACATCCCCAGCACCTGCCCCCCTGCCCTCATTATCAGGGAGCAGGTCTTTAATGCCCTCTCAAAGGCAAAAAATACAGCCTCCTCAGGACCTGACAACATCCCTGGCTGCATCCTACATGAACTCAGGCATGAGCTCTCAGCACCATTAGGCACTCTATTCAACCAAAGCATGAACACTGGCCTCATCCCAGCTGAATGGAGGACAGCCACTGTCATTTCTCTACATAAAGGTAGATCATCCACTGACCCAGGCAATTATAGGCCCATCAGCCTAACTACCCTGATCTGCAAGACTATGGAACGCATTTTCATGGACCTTATAAACAAGGACACTGGCAAACTCCAAACAATTGACTCCACACAGTTTGGCTTTGTCAAAGGGAAATCATGCCTGTTAAACTTGGTCAACTTCTTCGAAACAGTCACCAAAGACATGCATGAGAGTAAGACAGTGTACCTAGCCTATCTTGACCTAGCCAAAGCCTTTGACACCATTCTCCACTTAGGCATAATAGATAAACTCTCCCATCTAGGCATCAACCCGTATGTTACCATATGGGTAGCTAACTGGCTCACTGATAGAACTCACTCTGTCAAAATAGAGGAAGTCACCTCTAGTAGTAGACCTGCAATGAGTGGTGTACCCCAAGGATCAGTCTTGGGGCCTCAACTGTTTGGGATATGCTTTTCTGAGGTGCAAGCCAAAACCAGTGGTCTGTGGCTCACCAAGTTTGCAGATGACTGCAAGCTGGGCGCTGTCTTAAATTCTCCTAGTGATGTGAACATCCTCCAATAGGGCCTTACCCAAACTAATGAATGTTGCCAGAAGCATGGCCTCAACTTAAGAAATGCATCATTATTTCCTTTGGGGAAAATGGTGCCCCCACTAATTATAGCAATGTAGTAAGCATGCAATCAGTTGTGAGGGACTTGGGCACCCAGGTTGATAGCAACCTGACTTTTGACCACTATGTTGCCTCCATTGTACGGAAGGCTTTTACATGGCCCACCTCATAACTAAGGGTATTTCATCCAGGAACATGAAGGTCATAACATCCCTGTACTCCTCCCTTATCAGACCCATTACCGAGTACAATTCCCCCTTCAGCAAGTACCTTGTACAGCACATGCAGCAGCTGGAGAGACCATAGAGGTTCCTGACCAGGAAAATCAAATCCACGGTCTCAAACACCTATCCTATACCTATCCTATACAGATAGGCTAAAATCCCTGTCCCTCTACTAAGTCTCCTACAGACTGCTCAGAGGTTACCTATGTCTGGCATACAAGGGCATCTCAAACCCAGCATTGATGGAGTTACTGCATATCTGTAAGTTAAACTCCTCTCTCGCAACCCACATGCAAAGCCTCAATCTGGTCTGTGAAATTAATAGAATTTGTTAGTGTGATAGATTTGTGTCCCAAAGACTCCCCCATCTATGGAACAGACTCCCTCTCCATGTCAGGCGAAGTACCTCACTAGCCCTCTTTAAGAGAAACCTGGATAGCTGGATGGGAAACAGAAAATACACCCCTGGGATCCCACATGTTTCCTTGCTGGACAGGGAAAACAGGTGCTGACTTTGTTGGTGCATGGGCAAAATTCTTGGTTAGGCTTATAAGGGCCTCCGGGCCAATAGCCTAGTAACCTCCTAGGAACCTATGAACCTATTAGCACTGGAAGGCACTGTAAGCATGCTTTTTTCATTTGTAAGCATATTTGTGTGCTTTTCTGTAAGCTCATATATCTGACAAATTTCTATAGCCTTATTCAAAGTTAAATCACTGTCATGAAGCAAAATCTTTCTCACTGCATTATCTTTAATACCAAACACAAGCCTGTCTTTTATCAATTCATCTCTCAGATTACCAAATCTGCACATTTTTGCCTTGTTTCTCAAGTCAGGTATATATGATGCAAAAGTTTCACCAGGCTTTTGATCTCTTGTGTAAAATATGTGCCTTTTCATTGTAACATCCATTTGGGGGTTGCACATTTCTCTAAATTTATGTTTTAAGCACTCAGGGTCTTCCCACGTTTCAGCTGGTACCACAATATGCCAGTCTTCCCTCTCTCCTGCAAATACAGCACGTGCATACACAAATGAATATGCCCTTTCAATGGCTTCTGAACCAGCTAGATTAAGCAGAATAAATGCCTTTGTATGTCCGTCTTTGTCAGAAAAAGCAGCCTGTATGAAAATATTGTACTCTTGCTCAAACACTCTCCAATTTTCTTCAACATTATTATCAAACACAAGTGGACTAGGTTTGCAAAATCCTTCTGCCATGCCAGCAAACAGTAGTATAAACCTGCTCCTTGTAATTATATTCAAATATACACCAGGTACTTACAAATATTCAACTGCACAACAGTCTCTTTGAAATAACTCTATTCTGCAAAATACTGCATACACTTGCCAACACTTTGCACACTTTGATACTTTGAATAGCTTTAGTTGATGCGAAAAAAAAACACATAGAGAAAAAATGTCAGTTTTCCCTTTTTTATACATTTTATGTGATTCAGAAGTTATTTTAAAAATTTTGTAAGCATTTTGAGTACTTTTATAAATATGTTGCAGTTTTGAACATTTTGTTTAATTAGAAATTTGTTTTGAAAATTTTGGAATACTTTGTTTTATATTAGTTGCATAAACATTATTTAAATGAGTTTTAGTACCTGGAATTATTTTTCTAACCTGTTTGCAAGTCATTTGAGCTTCAGATGACTCACTTGTGTATATTCCTCATTTACTGACTGTGTGCCTCATGGTTTTGAGTTCGGATCCCATCCTGACACCATGTCACTCGTCTTGTATATTTAAATAAAATGATGAGGCTTATTACACACAAACACATTAGGATGGATGATTGGAACATAAAACCTAAATGAGCTAACCAACTGCTTCACAAATACACACTTTCACTCCGGCTGCTCACTCAAAATGGTACACTTGCTTACACTTGCTCAGTACTTATATGTATGTGCCCATAGACTGGAATGGCTCTTAAAGGTGCAACACACACTGATCTACAGAAGAAGAGGGGATAGGTATACAGAAACTTCCCATCCTGAGAAAAAGACATGGCATCCACAGTACAAGCCAGATGACTTTGCACTCTGAAACAGAACTGGGGAAGTTGTCCAGAAGGGAGGCAAAAAGATCTACTTGAGGAGTACTCCACTGATGTATAATCCCCAGAAACACCTCCCTGTGAAGCATCCATTCATGAGGATTTGTCCTGGACCTGTTGAAAAAATCTGCCACCAGACTGTGATCTGAAGGAATGGAGGCCGCCTGATGAACTAAGTGATGTTGGATGGTAAAATACCAAATCTGAAAAGCCAGTCTGCAAAGAAGATAAGATTTTGTGCCCCCAAGCTTATTGATGTACAACATAACTATGGTATTGTTTATAAAAACCTTTAGGGGACCTGGAACCTAAAGGAATGAAAACACCGGAGAGAACTAGAGCCCTTATCTCCTTGATGTTGATATGGTCTGCCAGTTGTTAATGAAAACTGGCTACAAGCAGGAAAAAAGTAAGAAAGGAACCCCAAACTGGGTACTTGTCTTTAGAAGGCTCGATAGATGAACCAACTCAGTGAATGACATACAAACCAAATTCAGAGGTAGTATTACAGACTGGTAGCAAAAAAATTCTGAGGATTATGCATCAGTACATCACATATATACCTCATGCCTTGCACATAGAACATACATCTGACGTATGATGCCTGGAAGGTATAATGGCTTTGGTATGTTGGAAAAACGTACAGCTATCCTCTGCATGTTATCCCAAGAGTAAAAAAATACTGCAACAGTGATATGGAAGAACATCAAATGTGCCAGTGGTGGTGGGGAGTTGGAAAGCCTACCCACCTAATATCCTAGCATGCACAGCTATTCTTGAAATTTATCCTAAGTTGTTATAGTTATACATTTTTTAATTGCTGGGGGATTCTAACCCTGTATGATTTTCATAAATATCATGGCTTTGAATATTCTGGGCTTGATTACAAAATGCCTTATGCTCAGGATAGCACATTACCATGAGATTTTAGTCCTTGTCTTACTCCCTAGGAAAACCTCCACATTTCTCTTGTGATGTAGGCAGTGAGGAATTGCAGTGATCTGCTCACGATTCCATAAGCTCTGTACACAATTCTAAGCCATAATACTTTGCATTCATACTCTGGTATGGCACGCCAGTGTATGCTTACTGTCCAGATGTGTATCTCATTGACTCCAGTGAGACATTCTGGCATTTTATGAAACAGCCCCTGCATACTGGCAGTGTAAACACAGGTATAACATGGGGATACTGCCCATATGCACTGCTGACATAGAAAGGAAGTATTCCACACTGGCTAACAAATGTACTGATGTCCTGGGTGACCCACAACACATGTGCGGTGACCTCATAAAGATGTTAGCTCCTTCATATACAGTAACTAGCTCTATGGCCAAAGTAAAATAAAAAATTAGATGTGGTATGCATGGGACAAGTGTGTTTACAGCTGTAGTATTACAGGCGTTACACCATTTTCCCTTTATGCAAGTGATGCTAAGGGGATGAATGACTTTAAAGATATTGTGGCTACAATGTGGGATAAGCCAGCATCAGACTATAGCATATATACAGGTAATGGAGTTCATTAGCATAGATTGTTTATGACTCTCTTTACCTGCACATGGCACAGTTTGCCTTGTATGTCACAGCAGTTTCAGAGTAGCATAGGCCATTAGCTAGGAGTACACTGCCCCATTATGACACCACACCATTGGTGAAGTGGACCTGAATGTTAGATTTGGGTAGAGCTGCAGGAAAGTGCTAACCTAGATCTTTTCAATCTGTGTCGATAAAGCAGTCTTCCACAAACAGTGGCTCTACAAGTGTTTATCTCCAAAACACATGACTATGAATATGCAAAAGCAGACAAAAGAAGCGCTGAGTTAGATAGTTCAGATACTGAGGCATGAGAAACTGTGCAAAGGTTACATTGCTAAAAACAGTTGCAGACCATAATTCGCTACAAGGTAAATCTAGGAGTCACCTGAGATCCGACTCAGTAAGGACTCATTTCAACTGCTCAGCTCAATTAATAATTTAAAATAAAGTGTTTTTTGCAGTGGGCAAGCTCTCCTGCATCACCCCATGTGGGGAACAAGGCCTCACATTACTCAAACTTACCACCCACCTCCACATTTCAGCAATCATGAAATCATAAAGGAAAGAGAAATTCAGAAAATAAAAGGAATCACGACCAGCAGTCTAGCACACATGTAAACTTTGCTATGGAAAACAGGAACAGGGGAGTTCAGTACTGGATAGTTAGTTTGGTAAGTTGTTTTCTCATCAATGTAAGACTCAAGGTGTAGGGAAGAACACTAGAAGAGAGCAAAGTGTAAACTTAAACACAGGTCATTTTGTTAATAAGGATGTAGTCAGCTGTACACCACATATTCCATGGCGTACAAAATAATTTACTGTTATGCAGTGAAAAGTGTTACAGTTTAGATTCAAAATTGACATGGTTACCATATCTTTACTGTATTATGCATTTTGTTAATTTTTTATTTTGCAAATTGAAAAATCACTGGCTTTGTTCCTGCTGTACACCTGACTAACTATCTTCTCTCACTCTGTTACTCCTCCACTCTTTTCCTCTCTACTTTATTAGGTTTTTCACTCTCTATTTTAGGATTTTAAGTATCTATATCTTTACAATTAATTGTTGCAATTTAAGAACTGTTTATTTTTTTAAAAAAAAATCATTGAGAATCCTCTTCATCATTTTTGTTCTTTTATCCTTATTTAGCTGTATCTTATAGTAATCAATTTTTATGTAATGTACCAGTATATGAGTGTGTTTTTTTCCTCGGGCTCTCTCTGAAAAATGGAGTATCCAGCCAGTAGACTCCAGCGTAACAAAATGTAAAATAAAATAAAATAAATAAAATAAATTTCTTATTAGGTAAATTACTTTTTTTTTTTTTTTTTTTTTGCTTAAGCCTGCTACTGCAGACTTTTTTCTGTACTGAAAATATATGCTACCCAAAGCGTGCACTACTAGGGGAGGGGGAGAGGCTACACTTCTGGCTGGAAGCTTTACTCTCTAAGTTAATGTACAAGTTAGGTTACAAAATTCCTGGCTACACCCTTGTTTGATATCACCAGTTACAAGTACACTTTGTTCTCGCTAAAGCTGCTTTCCACGGTTCTTTAAACCACAATTTCCTGCAAAACCATTAATCACAATCTGTACATTAGATGCAACTAATAGGCTGAATGAACATTACAGGAAGGTTATGAACTTCTGTAGCACATACCTCTCAACTGTACAGATTTTTACAGAATATCCAGACTTTTGCGTCATATTTTTGTTCCGGTTTTCATAAAATTCTGTTTTTCTGGCAAATCGTTGGTTTAAGTCATTAAAGATTTAAGTCAAGAAATAATGACAGATGTTTAAGTTTCAGACTTCATAGCCTTCAGAAAAATTCATGATAACCCCAAAACATGTTATTCTATTTATTCTATCAATTTTAAAAGCTTATAAGAACAATATTTAAAATGTATCCCTATTTTTGGCTTTTGCCCCCCCCCCCATTATTTATGTCTTTGTCCAGATTTCTTGTTCTAAGAGGTGAGAGGTATGGTGCAGTGAGTCCCTTGTAGAGTTGCTATAAAACAAAATAATTTAATGGACTGCAGTGAATTACATTCATGAAGCTGATAGTCTGATTAAAAGCTGAACAATTATTACACATTTCTCAAGTAATGTAACATTAACAATTTTATTTTAATTGCTGTATTTGTTAATACAACTGCCTCTTTTCAAGGCCAACTTAAGTGCAGTAGCTGGTTATGTAACTTGCTCTGAGTCACACAGGAGGCAAACAGAGACTCTGAGAATCAAACTTAGCACTACAGGGTGAAGCATGCCAGTAGTTAAACCCATTGGTGCTAACATGCCTAGCATTTATGATGAAGTTCACAAATGACAAACTTGGATGTGTTATCAACCTTTATGAGATCTTGGTGTGACTGAAATTCTGAGGAGTAACCTGTGACATACATTCACTAAAAGTATTACACTTGACTTGATTCTTGACCCAGTATTAATATAATATCTTTAGGAACCACCCTTCACACGAGGTAAGGAAGAACACTCATTGTTTAATTACATTTCATGTGAAATGCTAATGCTTTTCAAGAGAAAGACTAAAAAACAAAGAAAAGAAAATTGGCAATTCTACAGGCACTCTTGAGAAGAAATGGCTTAGTCTGAATCAGCAGGCCTGCTGGGAAGCCCCCTATCCTCATTAATGTATGCTACACAAAATTGTGCAGGGGGAAATTGTCAGCCAGACAGAAGGGACAGAGAACTTAAGAGAGTGAAGAGTGGAGAGGTCTTGTAGGAATCATACATAAGAGATGGGAAAGGGAGTAGCTACAGAACAAAGACAGACACAACCAATATGATCTGAAAGATGGGCTAACTATGGTGGAAGTGCAGAGGGAAGGTACAGACACCAGAAGTAGTGGTAAGGGGCACAGATGGAGAGATGCTATGGTTTAACACTTAAAAATAAAGAAAGAAAGAAAGAAAGAAAGAAAGAAAGAAAGAAAGAAAAGGAAAAAAATGGAACCGCAGTCCCAGCTATCAAAATATATGTGTCCATGGTTAGTGAAATGGGTCTAGAGATTACTCTGGGCTATTGGATATCAGCAAAGGCAGGCTGGATTACATGGCTTTTGACCTTTGGCCCACACTTCATGCCTGGGGAATAATTCAGCTAGATGGCTGCCTGACCACAACTGCTTGTTATTAGTTGAGAACCTACAGCACAATAAACAAATGGCACACCAAGGAGATGACAAACCTACTGTGACGTCTGCTGGTAATGCACTGTGAGGAAGGATGGTGAGATGGGCAGGTACTGGTGCAGGTGCAAGATTATGCAGGTACATTACTTGGGAGTGCACAGACATGCAAGTACAAGGAAAGGCACATAGATGCAGAGACAGGTGCACATGGGATAAAGGGCAGGTACATGTGGGTGTACAGACAGGTACTTATTGGAAGAAGAACAGGCACATGTTGTTGCAGGGACAGGTATGTGTGGGTATAGTGATAGGCACATGTGAATGTGATACAGGTACATGTAGGTACAGGGACAAGTAATGCAGGTGTCAGGAAAATCAGATGTGCAGAGACAGGCACACATATGCAAAAGGGTAGGTAAATGGAGACATACATTAGGTGCAAGGAAAGGCACACATGGATAGAGTGACAAGCAGGTACATGGGAGTGTAGGGACAGACACATGATGGAGCACAGAGAGGAACAGATGCAGAGGCAAGCACCCATGGGTGTATGGAAAGGTACATGTTGATACAAGAATAAGTACACATAGGTACAGGTTAAGATACATGTGGGTGCAGAGAAAGATGCATGTGCAGAGACAGATAGAGATGAGTGCTGAGACAAGCGCACATAAGTGCAGGGTGAGGCATGTGGTGCAGAGACAGATACTGTATTTATGCAGGGTAAGGCACACATAACTTTTTTTCTACACATTTTGACTCCCCGGAGATGATTATCAGGGCTTCTCTTCATCCGCCAGCTCTACCAAACCCACATTAGCCACTCCAGATTAGTTGTGGCCCATGTTTAGAGACAGTGAGGAGATCAACACTTCCCTGGGCAGCATCAAGCTACTGTGTGAACAGCACCATCCATTCATCCTTGGCTTCCACCATGGCTCAGTAGTGATGGTGCATCCAAACATATGCCTGCCCCATTCATCCCTGGCCTCCACCATGGGTCAGTAGTGATGGTGCATCCAAGCGTATGCCTGCCCCCCCAGGATAAGCATGCCCATCCCTCCTACCTGTATTGTTAAGCACCCAAGCCACTAATTGAATTCAGGTCACCGGAACCATAGTCAGGGATTTGTCCCTCTACTATACTGGCATAGGCAGTACAAGTACATGTGGGTACAGGGGCAGTTGTTTGTGGTGCAGGAAAATACACACACATAGGCACAAAAAGAGGTATTTCTGGGCACAGATATAGACCCATATGAATACAGAGACAGGCTAATATAGGATCCATATTGAAATGTCAGCACTTGAAATGTCGAATGCTGACAAGCTGAGAAAAAAAAACTATGGGAGAAGAGCGAATCTTGAACATCACTCATCTCATTGAAACTTGCTTTTGCAAAAGGGACAAACATCTCACCCCAAAACTTATATATATATATATGCCAACTCTGAGATCACCATGGCTCAGAGAAAAGGGAATATCCCAAGAAATGACCATCTCAGACTCACTATATGCAACTCCCCTTTTTTTCAGCCATTCATTCTCCATGTTTTGGGACTTGCTATAGTGGGTCCTGACACTTCAAATGGTTACCACTAATATGGTTGTGGAGACAGATACATACAACTGCAGAGACAGACACATGAGTTTTGAGAAAGACACACATGGGAGCAAGAACAGTTATATATGGTGCAGAGTGAAGTGCTTGTTAGTGCATGGATAGGTATGAGGGGGTAGAAAGAGTGGACTAAGTATGGTTGAAGGGCAGTTTGGTGCACAAACTGTTACACATGGTCAAAGGACTGATATAGTTGGGTAAAGGGGCACTGTATGTGCATGATAAAGATCTCAATTAAGAGTACAATGACAGTGATCCCAAATAAATTCCTAAATGTACTTTTGCATGCATAAGTTGCAAAGTTCACACTACGAGTGCTCTGCTTTAAACATAAGCTACTCTACTGATAGGGCTGCAGCAGCTGATGGCTATTGGGAAGTCAAATCTACCTCCTTGCCCTTCATTGTGACTGAAAAAAGCTGAGGCCGACCTGTCAGTGAAAACTCGTGCTCTGCAGAAAATGTGTAAGAAAAGCTGCATGTTCTCCTACTCTGTGAAATATAGTGTTTAAATAATATCAGTAATTAGAACTAAGATGAAAATGTCAACTACATTGTGGTATAATAAAAACAAACAGTACAGTACTTGTTTTAATGACCCCCATCAAGCAACAGGGACATGTTCTGAATGCACATTATAATTAGGGGCAACCAACCATATGATGTTCTGGTTGGTATAATAATTAAATAAATCAAGCAAGAACAATTCAGTGACTCATCACTCAACAGGTCAATTACCTATCATTTCAGATAAATTCAAGAGTCACTATTGTTGGGCCACTCACTGGTAAGAGATCACTGAAAAATATGCAAGTCAGATATGTCCATCACTGCTCCATGGTGGGTAACCCCAGGTATCCGGTCATCTGTATTGCAGAACACTGTAGACACCCAGATATCTCTGCACCATGGCTTTCTGGGTACCCTAATTATTTCTGCTGAATGGCACACTATTTCCCCTATTATGTCTGCTCTAATGTGCCCTGTGTATTCAGCTATCTCTGAAACATGGAATTTAAGGTACTCAGCCACTCAGCATATTATCATATCTTCAGTAAGCATGTAGTAGTAAGAGACACAAAAAAATTGGAGTTTGTTTGAAAATTTACATGTGCATCTAAATATGGTGAAACATGAAATATCAAAATCTATCCCACTAGTTCTACCATTTTGAAATGTTGCTATATTGCAGATATTGCAGTTTGGGCACTGGATAATCATGAAAAACAAAGTAGTTACCAAACTTTAGATGCAGAACTATGATACCAGAATCATTGTTTCTTAGGAGACAAGGCACCACATACTGGGGGCTTTATTCTCCACACCCCTAGCTTATATACAATAAGACCAAGCTCACAGAAGCTCAGGGAACAGGGAATACCTCACGGAAGAGGGAATACATTTATTCCCTATTCTCCATGAATGTAAAATTTTAGAGTTGCAATATAATAGTTTGGGGGATGTGGACAAGGAATTCCACATAGTGATGTGGGCGGGAGATGCTTCCCCTCTGCAAAAATACTTTTCAGGCAGGTCAAGGTAAGTGTATTTTATTTATTTATTTATTACATTTGTTTACTGGAATAGTTCTAATGGATCATAGAAAGACCCCTTTACAGTAGAAACCTGTGGAGAAAAGCTCTAATGGTAACAAAGAAATACTTTTGAAGTACAGGAAACACAACTTTTATATAGTTCAAGAAATACAGCTAAAGTGCAAAAAATGCATAAATAAAATTATACATGTTGTGAATACAGTTCAGATACTAGAGAACACAAAAAAATCGGCTTCCTTTTTGAATTGCTGTTCCAAACATAGTTTTAAGTATTTGAGCACTGCTGTCTTCACTGATCATCATATTCAGAGCAGGAGAAATGCCAGCACAGATTTCAGTTCAAAGAACTTTATCAAAGTTAACTAGACCTAGAATTACGTAGCATTGTCTGAATACATAAAAAGGAACTAAGCAGTTGTGGAAACATGAAGTAATATGATCTTATGAGCAGATAACTGCAAAATATATATCTGTATACAAAGCAGATATGTCCTGTGCACAAAGGTTTGGTGATAAGACTGGCAGATCAAGACTGTAACATCTATAACCAGTTGCTAATGTCAGAAGACAGAAAACAGTGATGTGAACACATGATGTCACAGAAACTGAAAGCTATACTAGTAAAAGTACAGATGTGACAGTCATTACATGATATGAAAGAAAGTATAGTTGTGTAAGTAAATAGTAACTGCAGATAATCAAATAGATCACTACTGCAGTAGCCTTAGCTAGATGGATTATATCCTGCCAAGGATATAACAGCCATCAGCTTCCAAAGTTTCAGGCCACCTTCTACATGCTGAGAGCTTGACAATTCATAAAGGGCTGGAGAAAATCATCTATCTGTGCTCCTAGCCCTTCACACATTTCATGCCAACTGAAGAAGGAGGCTAAAGCTCTGAAACAGGTCAGTGCTAGGAAACAGAAATCAATATCCTCACCCTAGTAATAATAATTATATAAAAATCAAAGGGGTAAGGAAGGAAGGAGTATCTTGCAGCAGTGATTGTATTCTAACAGCTACTGTTACAGTAAGTTTACTTACACAACTGTACTAGGCTTATCATTACATTACTGCTGGAGTAGCCTTAGCTATATGGATAGCTTACCTTAGATTCTTCACAAAACCAAAAGCCAACACTCAAAGGGACAGGAGAACATATAATACTGAAAAAGGAACATCAGGTCAAGGCATATACCAGTTTTGGCATTTGGCTTCCTCAGTGTGAATAATCATGTGATGAAAATTAACCAATTAAATACAATTCAGTGTGGTAACATCACCCTTATAAATACACATTTATTAAACACACTCTATACAAAAAAATATTAAAATTCAATTTAAACATTCATTCAAGCCAGTTGAAAATAGTGTGCCTAATACCATAGTTTATAAGGTTTGGAAGGAGGAAGAATGAAGGTCCAGGAGTCTCTGGAGCATTGTCCTTGAAAAGCCTGATCTAGACCTGGAAAAGGAGTCTAGTTTGCAGTCCTTGTAAAGGTATGTAGAGAAGACCAAGCTGCTGCCTCTAGAATGCTTCTGGAGGCCACTGCTTTCCAAAGAAAAAACAATGAAGACGCCAATACCCTAGTAGAATGTGTTTTCAACCTGTCTAGACTTGACTTGTTATGGTGGGAATAACAAGATTAGATAGCATGGGATAAGCATTTGCAAACAGTCTGCTTTGACACTAGTTGGCCTTTTTTCTTAACTTCATAAGAAATGAGTAACTGATTAGAATTTCTAAATATTATAATTCTGTCAAGAGAGCATTTGCGTTATCTGTGGGCATCCAGAGTATGAAGAATCCTTTCCCTCTCATCTTTAGGTTCTGGAAAGAAGACAGAGAGATGAATATCTTGGCTCCAAGTAAATTTATATACCACTTTAGGAATAAATGAAGGATTAGTTCACAAATAAACCCTATATATGTGGATAATTAGATAAGCTTGACACACCATGAGATCTTGAACTCAAACACTTTTCTTGCAGAAGTCAGAGCTATTAGAAAAACTGTTTTCCAAGTTAAGAACCTCAAATCAGCCTGATGTACTGGTACTCATGAGCTACCTAGTTCTAGGTGTATGGGTATGCAGTACTTCTTTTCAAAAACATTTTGACATAAAAATGCATTGAAAGAGGTGGATTCATGGACAGTCATGCTGAAATGGCCAACAAATGAACCTTGACAAAGGAGTGAGAAGGAATGGAGGATAATATCGTAGAACCAGAGAAATACTAGCCTTAAGAAATATTGATTCCTGGTTTGGCATCAACTAGAAAATATTTTCCATTTGCTAATATATTATTTTTCTGGTAGCAGATTTCTTTTCTTCTTTTAATGTCTGCTGCACATCCTCAGAAAATAGATGCCTTAACAGTATTAAAACTCCATTATCCAGGCAATTAGTTGAAAGTGCTCCAAGTATCAAACAACCTTTGTCTTGTGTGAATAGGTACAGCAGATGATTTCTCAAGTGAGTGATATTTTGTCAGAATAATGTTTTAGCAATGCTATAGAAAGGTACCATGCCATACAACTTCACATGCTGTTTTTGAGCTCACTTCCTACCCTGCTACATATGTACAGCATACCCTAATTCCACATGTACATCACTGGGTCTGCCAGCCACTCTGCCTCTCTTGGACTATTACAAAATTATGCAAGTGCTGAAGCAGAACCTAAAGATGTCTTCGGGGGAGGGGGGTTGTGCTATGTCTCTCTGACTGGGGATTTTTTTCTTTATGACTTGCCTCTGTTATTCTTCCTCTGTGCAACTGTATGGTTACATTTAAGGGATGGGTGTGCAATGAGGACAAGGGGGATCTCACCCCATCTCCACAGTAGCCCAGCCAAGTCTATCTCTTTGGCCCATGTCCTCCTGACAACATCTCCTTTCTCCACTAGTGATTATTATAGGGAATACCCATGCAACTACCCTCCTGGGATGGGTATAACCAGCCCTCCCTGCCACCATCTTAGTTATCCGAGCTGGTTATCAAATCCATGTCCCCTAGGTTGTAGTCAGAGCTTTATCCTTCTATGTGCCACAGCTCAAGTTACAACAATTGCATATGGTGCAAGATAATTAATACTTCAACAATCTTTAATTTATTCCATTCAAGCTACATTTTAGGCTGACTGTAACACATATAATGGGATTTACATTGCTTCATGTATTGCCTTCAATACCTTTTTTTTTACAATGGAAAATCAGAGTATAGTTAAAGGGACAGAAACAGGGGGATCCTAAATAAAATACCAGCTCTGGTACAGTTTTTAGTAGAATCTAGAACAATAAAAATTCCACCTCTAGTAGTAGACCCGTAACAAGCGACATACTCCTGCTACTGTTTGGGATATACTTTTCTGAGGTGCAAGCCAGAACCAGTGGTCTGTGGCTGACCAGGTTTGCAGATGACTGCAAGCTGAGCATTGTCATAAATTCCCCTACTGATGTGAACATCCTCCAAGAGGGCCTTACCCAAACTAATGACTGGTGCCAGAAGCACGGCCTCAGACTGAATGCCAAGAAATGCATCATTATCCCCTTTGGGGAAAATGGCACCCCCACTAATTATCACATTAATAACAACGTATGAAGTATGCAATCAGTTGTGAGGGACTTGGGCATCCAGGTTGATAACAACCTGACTTTTGACCACCACTTTGCCTCTGTTGTATGGAAGGCTTTCTACATGGCCCACCTCATAAGTAAGGGTATTTCATCCAGAAACAAGGAGGTCATAACATCCCTGTACTCCCCCCTTATCAGACCCATTATTGAGTACAATGCCACCTTTGACATGTACCTTGCCAAGCACATGCAGCAGTTGGAAAAACAACAGAGGTTTCTGACTAAGAAAATCCGGGGTCTCAAACACCTATCCTACACAGATAGGCTAAAAGCCCTGTCCCTCTACTCAGTCTCATACAGACTGCTCAGTGGTTACCTGTGTCTGGCATACAATTCCATCTCAGACTCAGCCTTGATGGAGTTGCTGCATATCCATAATTCTAACTCAACTTCTGCAACCCACACGCATGGCCTCAACCTGGTCTGTGACATTAATAGAACTTGTTGGCAGGATAGATTTGTGTCCCTACAACAACCCCATCTGTAGAATAGACTCCCTCTCCATGTCAAGTAGAGTACCTCACAAGCCATCTTTAAGAGGAATCTGGACGACTGAATGGGAAACAGAAAATATGCCTCTAGGATCCCACCGAAAACAGGTGCTGACTTTGTGGGAAAATGGGTGAAATTCTTGGCTAGGGTTATAAGGCCCTCTGAACCTATGAAACTATTAGAAGGGCATATAAAATATTGCATGACAACTATAGGAATCAATCGGATGAGGTTAGAAGGGACTGGAAGACATATTAGATAAGCACCTCACTAAGAAACAATGGGGAGATATATGTATGATTCCCAATATGCAAGAAAGTCTAAAGGATTTAGGATCTTTGCTTGTAAGCATTTGCATAAGCATTTTTATACCCCAAGTAGACTCCAAAGAATTTTTCTTCGGGTAGATTGTAAATGTTGGAGATGTGATAGGGAAGTGTAATGAGTTTTCAGACTTTAAAAATTCCCCACAGACTACTCTAACAGAAATAACTGGATGAGCAAATTGGTATAACTAAGGACATTTTTTTAGCTATGATACAGAATTGGAATTGCCTAGACGTAATAAGGCCTTGCTGAATTTAATTCTGATGGCTGGCAAAAAAGCAATTACTAGAAAATGGAAATCAGACTCTAGAAGTAGTGAATATAATAACACAGATAAAAGGAAATGGAAGTGGGATCTTTAGAAAAAAATGTGAATTTGGGGAACAGTACATACATAATAATGTTTTGGAGGAGAAAGGAGGTTTAAGGGAAGAAAGGAATGGAACGAACTGTGTAATGTCTGACCGACAGTGACCGCAGAGATTATAAATGATGTGTAAAGTCTGCAACTATGTCAGTACAGTTTGCTTTCATTTATATAAATGTCTGATTGCCTGTGCCATAACAGATATTTTAATAGAGATGTTTCTTGCTAAAAAATACTTTTTTTACAATAGAAAATGCAACAGGAAATTCAAGGTCTGTACTTCAGAGAAAACCTCAGAAGATAGAAGAAAGGTTATAACTAATGCTCTCTTTATATTCAGATGTCACAGTCTAATGCTAGACACAGTTTTAGGTTTCAGGTTCTGGAGATTATATTGCCATATAAGTAGGGTAACGATTTAGTTGATCATAGTGAGTTCTGCATCAAAGGATAGCATTCTGTATCACTGGGTGTGACAAAGTGTCCTCAGTAACAGTTGCTAGCCACATATGTCAAAGATGTCCTCAGTAGTAACTGCTACCCCAGTACCCCCCCCACAACAAAGTAATGCTCAGTATTATCCAGGAGTCACATATTAACAAAGCTGTCCTCCGTAACAGCTGCTAGCCACATATGGCAAAACTTCTCAGTGACAGATGCTAGCAACAAATGACAAAGATGTGCTCAGTAACAGCTGCTAGCCACATATGGCAAAACTTCTCAGTGACAGATGCTAGCATCAAATGACAAAGCTGTCCTCAGTAACAGCTGCTAGCCACATATGGCAAAACTGTTCTCAGTGACAGATGCTAGCAACAAACGACAAAGCTGTCCTCAGTAACAGCTGCTAGCCACATATGGCAAAACTTCTCAGTGACAGATGCTAACAACAATTGACAAAGCTGTCCTCAGTAACAGCTGCTAGCCACATATGGCAAAACTGCTCTCAGTGACAGAAGCTAGCAACAAATGACAAAGCTGTCCTCAGTAACAGCTGCTAGTCACATATGGCAAAACTTCTCAGTGACAGATGCTAGCAACAAATGACAAGACTGTCCTCAGTAACAGCTGCTAGCCACATATGGCAAAACTTCTCAGTGACAGATGCTAGCAACAAATGACAAGACTGTCCTCAGTAACAGCTGCTAGTCACATATGGCAAAACTTATCAGTGACAGATGCTAGCAACAAATGACAAAGCTGTCCTCAGTAACAGCTGCTAGCCACATATGGCAAAACTGTTCTCAGTGACAGATGCTAGCAACAAATGACAAAGATGTGCTCAGTAACAGCTGCTAGCCACATATGGCAAAACTTATCAGTGACAGATGCTAGCAACAAATGACAAAGCTGTCCTGAGTAACAGCTGCTAGCCACATATGGCAAAACTGTTCTCAGTGACAGATGCTAGCCACAAATGACAAAGCCGTCCTCAGTAACAGCTGCTAGCCACATATGGCAAAACTTCTCAGTGACAGATGCTAGCAACAAATGACAAAGCTGTCCTCAGTAACAGCTGCTAGCCACATATGGCAAAACTGTTCTCAGTGACAGATGCTAGCAACAAATGACAAAGATGTGCTCAGTAACAGCTGCTAGCCACATATGGCAAAACTTCTCAGTGACAGATGCTAGCAACAAATGACAAAGATGTGCTCAGTAACAGCTGCTAGCCACATACAGCAAAACTTCTCAGTGACAGATGCTAGCAACAAATGACAAGACTGTCCTCGGTAACAGCTGCTAGTCACATATGGCAAAACTGTTCTCAGTGACAGATGCTAGCAACAAATGACAAAGCTGTCCTCAGTAACAGCTGCTAGCCACATATGGCAAAACTGTTCTCAGTGACAGATGCTAGCAACAAATGACAAAGATGTGCTCAGTAACAGCTGCTAGCCACATATGGCAAAACTTATCAGTGACAGATGCTAGCAACAAATGACAAAGCTGTCCTGAGTAACAGCTGCTAGCCACATATGGCAAAACTGTTCTCAGTGACAGATGCTAGCAACAAATGACAAAGCTGTCCTCAGTAACAGCTGCTAGCCACATATGGCAAAACTTCTCAGTGACAGATGCTAGCAACAAATGACAAAGCTGTCCTCAGTAACAGCTGCTAGCCACATATGGCAAAACTGTTCTCAGTGACAGATGCTAGCAACAAATGACAATGATGTGCTCAGTAACAGCTGCTAGCCACATATGGCAAAACTTCTCAGTGACAGATGCTAGCAACAAATGACAAAGATGTGCTCAGTAACAGCTGCTAGCCACATACAGCAAAATTTCTCAGTGACAGATGCTAGCAACAAATGACAAAGCTGTCCTCAGTAACAGCTGCTAGCCACATATGGCAAAACCGTTCTCAGTGACAGATGCTAGCAACAAATGACAAAGCTGTCCTCAGTAACAGCTGCTAGTCACATATGGCAAAACTTCTCAGTAACAGATGCTAGCAACAAATGACAAAGCTGTCCTCGGTAACAGCTGCAAGCCACACATGGCAAAACTGTTCTCAGTGACAGATGCTAGCAACAAATGACAAAGTTGTCCTCAGTAACAGCTGCTAGCCACATATGGCAAAACTGTTCTCAGTGACAGATGCTAGCAACAAATGACAAAGATGTGCTCAGTAACAGATGTTAGCCACACATGACAAACTGTCCTAATAGATAATAGCCACAAATGGAGCTGTCCTCGGTAACAGATATTACCACCCATAACAAAGCTATCCTATGTAATATCATCTATCCCCAGATGATAAGGCAGTTCTCACTAAAAGATGACAAAACTGTTCCAAGTAATATCTTGTAGCCACACATGAAGAAGTTGTGTTCAGTAGCAGACGGAATGACATTTGGTAAAAAGGAACTCCTTTTTAAATGCCTACCAATTAAAAGGGTACTAGCATAAGCAGATCAGAACCTTAAGCACACGTCTCTGAACATTGTGGGCCATATACGAGTCAAGAATATCACAAAAAAAAAAAATAAAAAACAGTATTTCAGTAATCACAGCCATAGAGAAATGAGTCAGCAATCTAGTCAAGGACAACAAAAGTTGTATATTGACTATGCATTTGTTTTAGGTGTGCTCTTTTTTTTTGTATACCATTAATTTCATTTTTTCCACTTGATGTGTGCTCACATTCTGGGCTGATACTGAAATTGGTCCAACAGGATCAGTGCTCTACCCTAGTTAACAAATCATATGTATAACTAAATAAATAAATACATACATACATAAAAGAGATAACTGCTATTGTAAGGAAGAAGGACCTTGTATATCTGCAGTTTAAAGGAAAGCATCTCTCTACATTCACTTAATGCAGGGCTACACTGTTTCTTAAATCTGTACTACTCACCCTCCAACCAGCACCACCTTAGGGCAGTACTGACTATACTACCCACCCTCCAACCAGCACCACCTTGGGGCAGTACTGCATTGAATTTAACAAGGCAAAAATGATACTCACAGACTCTTCATTGATCCAGTCACTGCAGCTATATGCTCGGGTCCAGATCCTTTTCTGAGTAAACAGTTTTAATCCTCAGGTCATGAAGAAGTGGAAGAGTACACTGATTTATACAATATGACTTCACTTCAGAGTATAACCATGAAAATGCCTCAGAAAGTGAGGGTTGCTAAGATAAAGTAAAAGTAACGTTTAAAACGTGTGCATATGGCTATTCAACCAACTGCTTCTGTTCTGAGAAATACATTTTTGCACATTTCTTATTTAATGTAACTATGTGTAATAATGAATCATGTGATGTTGCAAGATGACAGGTAAACAGCAGTCTGTCTTTCGAAATTCCTTGTAGTTCAAAACTGGACACCAGCCAAAGGGATGTGTGTTTGAAATATTAAGAAAGAGTGGTATTGCAGACTAGGATGATACTTTAAGTCGGTACACTGAAAACGTCCTGCTTCGTACAGCAGAACACTATAAATAACATACAGCTCCTTTACTAAGGAGTATTTTAAACACTAATCTTGACAGAAAGAGAGTACCTGTATTTCCGAACTGAGCTCTAAGTAGTTACAGTTTCTTTAACAACACAGGTCAATATGTAGGCAATATGGGTTACGGAGGTATATTTTAGCTAAATTAAAATATACAAATATATTTATTCTAAAAGTATACCCCAAATAAAGGATGTGATACAAACACATATCTGGTACACTATGATTTTTTTGTTTCTTTATACTCTTGGCACATCATCAATAGCTCACCTACTTTCTCAGGATGACATCACATTTTATATAAAAATCCCTAAGTCTGTTATATTTACATATCATTGAGTTTCAAAGGCAGTGTTGACTTTTAAACTACTAATGTAGGTTTAGAAGCACTCATTTCAGTTTTAAACAAACTATCATTTGTTAGAAAAAGATCAATTGCAGTATCGAGTTTGTCTGATATTCTGGGATCGCTTTGATAATATACCTACTTTCCTATATTAACAGTCAATGCTCTTTCAAATCTATCAATAAATAATTCTGCCATTTATGCTTTACTATTTGTCTATGTGTGTGTGTGTGTGTGTGTGTGTGTGTGTGTGTGTGTGTGTGTGTGTGTGTGTGCATATACATATGTAGACAGATATAGGGTAACTGAATTGTCAAGACCCATTTTAGAGAGTCTTGGAATGATGAGACTGAATGGCTGAAAAAAAGAACTTACTTATACTAAATCAATGGTGACCATTTCTCAGAATAATCCTTTTTTTCAGAGGTATATGCAAATCAGTGTGCATGTTGAACCTAATCGGCCACTTTAGCTAGATAGCACGTGTATATAAGCTACTGAGCACGTGCAAAATCAGTGCCATTTTGTAGAGTCATTCAGATTGAGTGGTAGCTTGAATGGAGATGCACATGTGAGTGTGTTAGAAATAATGAGTGAGTCAGAAAACATATGAAGTTTGAAGTATATGTTTCAGTTACAGCTCCTAATGTGTTTATGTACAGTAAATATCTTAATGAATACAGTGCCTCAGTGTCTCATTTGATTACACAAGACGTGACATGGTGTCAGAATGAGTTCCAAAGTTGAAGCAGCTTATAAACCATGAGGTACGAAGTTAGAAGTGAAGAAATATACAGGAGTGAACTTGCAAACAAGTCCATGGTTATTCAAATGTACTTAAACTCTTTTAAATGATTTTTCAGTTGCCGAATGTCTGTTGAAGCATTCAAAATTTTCAAAATAATTACCGAGATAAACAAAATGTCTGAAATAGAGACATATTGATAAAAATGTTCACAATAATCTCCGAAGTGTTTAAAATGCACAAAAAGGCTAAAAATGTCCAATTTTTTCCACAATGTATGTCTTTTTCGCATTAACTAAAACTTTTCAAAGTATCCAAAGTGTCCGGAGCATTTACAGTGTTTGCAGTGTTAAAATAAAGCCATTTCAGACAGATTCTTGTGCAATTGGGCATAATTACAAGTACTTGGTCTATGCTTATATTTAAATGAATTTTGTTATTATGGCAGAGGGATTTCGCAGACCTGAACTACTGGTGCTTGATAATAATATTGCTGAGAACTGGCGAATGTTTGAGCAAGAATATATTTTCATGCAGGCTGCATTTTCTGATACAGACGCACATACAAGAGCATTTATACTTCTCAATTTAGCTGGCATGGAAGACATTGAGAGGGAATGTTCATTTGTGTATGGAGGGGAGGGGGAGAACCACCATACTATGATACAGGCTGAAACGAGGGAAGATCCTAAGTGATTAAAACATAAATTTAAAGAAAAGTGTAACCCTCAAATTTATATTACAATGGAAAGGCATTAATTTTACATAAGAAATCAAAAGCCTGGTGAAACTATAGCAGCATATATTACTGACTTGAGAAATAAATCAAAAATGTGCAGATTTGGTGATCTAACAGATGAGTTGATAAAAGAGTGTTCTGTATGTGGTATTAACAATGATGCTGTGAGAAAAATGTATGAGATAGTGAATTAACATGGAGCAAAGCCATAGAGATTTGTCAAATATATGAGATGACAAAAAAAGCATATGAATATGCTTACGAATGAGAAAAGTATGTTTGCAGTATCTGCTAGTGCATATGTTGATAGTGTACAGCAGGAAGTTAAAATGAAAAAGAAATATAAACCGAAGGGCAGTGCTACAGCAAACCTCATTGTTAACTGTGGAGGAAGTCAAGAACCTAAATGAGAAAAGTGTTTAGCTCTTGTGCAACAGTGTCACAAATGTAAAAAGTTGAATCATTTCAAAAGGCTTTGCAACTCTAAAGTGGCACGATCTTATATTAAAAGAGGGTATCCAAAGAAGCAAGTAAATAAGATACTGTAGCAAACTCCGAGAGCTGTGAGCAAACTTTTTATGTTGATGGCGTCTCTATGATCAATGAAACAGTTAATACAGTAGACTATCAGTTGTCAGCAAATAGTGAAATATTTTGTACTGTATGAATTAATGGGAAACCTGTAGAGTTTAACGTAGACACTGGATCTAAATCCAACATTCTGTCAGCACAATTGTTTGCTAGAGTAAAAGCTGATGAGAAGTTTGATTCAGTAAAGTGTGCAAAACTCATTGCTTATGGTGATGAAGAAATGTTAGGCCTCAAAAACAGTCTGAGAATGGGACTGATTTCATTTAATAAAGAGGTTCACCATATAAGTATGAATAACAACTATAGTTTTACACAGAATTTTTCAAGTGAATATGCTGATATTTTCAAAGATGAGCTTGGTAAACTTCCAGTCACATATTCCATGAAGTTAAACCATGCAGTTAGTCCAATTGTCAGACCAGCAAGGATGATTCTAGTAGCAATGCAGAGTAAAGTAAAAGCAGAACTAGACAAAATGGTGATTTAGGTGTCCTTACTCCAGTAGAAGAACTGACTGAATGGGTATCTTCCATGGTCGTAGCTCATAAGAAAAGCTCAGATGATATTCGAATATGTATCGATCCAAGAGATTTAAACAAAGCACTTAAGTGTCCTCATCATCCAATGCATACAGTAGAAGAGGTAGCTACTATCATGCCAAATTCCGCTATTTTCTCAGTCTTAGATGGAAAGAGCTCCTTTTGGCAAATTTCGATGTATCGCAAATCTTCATTAACTAATTTCAGTACACCATTTGGTAGATACATATTTTTGAGAATGCCATTTGGAATCAGTTCTGCCAGTGAAGTCTTTCAACATACGATGGAACAAATATTTTCCAGTTATCTATGTGCTACTATAGTATATGACATTATTGTTGAAGGCAATGATGAAGACAAACATGATAAAAATCTCAGGAAAGTTCTAGGCAGTGCACCTGAAGTAAATCTTAATCTGAATCCTCAGAAATTTAAATTCAAGCTGAAAGAAGTTACTTATGTGGGTCATTTGTTTACCACTTCTGGCTTACTACCAGATCCATCTAAGCAAGCAGCAATTGTTGAAATGCCAGTTCCAGAGAATATTACATCTTTACAACATTTTCTAGGTATGGTCAACTACTTAGTAAAGTTCATCCTAGACTTGAGTGAGCTTTCTGCCCTGCTATGTGAGTTGATACGCAAAAGTGTAAATGGTTCTGGTTGGTATAACACCAAAGACCATTTGGTGTTCTAAAGTGGAAAACAGCCGGTCCACCTACACTGAGATACTATGATGTTCACAAAACTGTAACTCTTTCTTGTGATGCTTCAAAATACGGCCTTAGTGCAGCATGTCTTTAGGAAGGCATACCTGGAGCTTATGTGTACAGAACCTTAACCCAAAGATGCATTATGCACAAATAGAGAAAGAACATTTGGCAGTAGTGTTCGCATGTTCGAAGTTTAATGATTATATTTATTGCAGACCTATCCAAACAGAGACTGATCACCAACCACTAGTGACAATTTTGAAAAAGCCAATACACACCGCTCCAGCATGCTTGCAATGCATGATGTTAAAATTGCAAAAGTACAATCTCAATTTTGTTTACAAAAAAGGCAAATACTTGTACCTTGCTGATGCTTTGTCATGCGCACCCAGACAAATAACAGAGCAGCATGAAGATGAAACAGCAGACTTTAAAGTCATGGAAGTCAGAAATTTTTTGTCATCAAGGCTTGATGAAATAAAAAAAATCACACATCTTCAGACCCAGTTCTCTAGAAGTTGCAAAATCTTATCAGTCAAGGATGGCCAACACGACAAACCAGTTTATCGCTATACATTTAGCAGTATTTTCCTTACAGAGATGAGCTCATGATAGAAGATGGAATCATCACGAAAGGTCCTAAAGTGGTAATTCCTAAAGCATTACAACAGGAGTATAGCAGCATTTGGCATTGTGGTTACCCAGGTACTGATTCAACCAAAAGAAGGGCAAGAGGCTTAGTATTTTGGCCTTTTATATCCAAAGATATAGAAAAGGAAACTAGTATGTTCAATTTGCAACAGCACCAAACCACACCAAGAGAATGAACTACTTCAGTTAAACCAGATTCCTGAATTACCATGGTTGACAGTTGCTACAGATATTTTCATATGGAATAGTCAGCATTACTTAATGTTAGCAAACTCTTACTCGGATTGGTTTGAAATTGACCTTCTTCCTAACTTAATGTCCAGCACTGTCATTACAAAATTGAAGAGACATTTTTCTGTCCATGGCAGTCTGCACAGTCATTTCTGACAATGGTGCACAGTTTAAAAGTCAGCACTTTAAGAAATTGGCAGAGCCTTGGGACTTTGTTCATATTACTAGTAGTCCTGAGTTTCAACAGTCCAGTGAAGTAGCTGAGCATGCAGTTCACAGTACAAAACGTTTGTTGGAGAAATCCAAGTGAGATGGTGACAATGTTTTCCTTAACTTATTCAATCTCAGAAACATTCCTCAAGTCAACTCACTTGGTTCACCTGCTCAGAGATTAATGTCCAGACAGACTAGAACAACTTTACCAATCAGTAAACAATTGCTAGTAGCAAATGCAAAGAACAACAAAATAGTCAAGGCTCATGTTTCGAGAAAACGTCAGTCAGAAAAATGGTATTACGGTAAGACCAGCAAAGAACCGAGATCTTACATCATACAATCTGAAGGAATGGATTTCAGAAGGAATCAAAGACATATATTACTAGTCTCCAAATCAAAAACAAAAACGGAGGCTCAACTGATATAAAAACAGCCAAAAAAAAAATCCAAATATCAGCAAGGGAAGACCGCAACCACCAATTTTATTAACGTAAGCAAACTGCAATGAAACGTTTTCGTCAAACCAAGTTTTTGACTTCATCAGATACACTTTAAAACCACAGCTTTTCTAAATTTATACGACAATCAATCATTCAATTATTATTAAATCCCTTAAAGAGACATTGATTTGAAACTTCTTTAAATAACATTGAATATATCAAGGTTAATAATTAATGTTCCCCTTCCATAAATAAAAAATCTTTTTGTAATTTTATGAAACATAAGAATGCATATGTATTTAAAAAGAACTAAAATGTCAATATAATAGTCTAATAAAATTCATATAAAACACAGAAAAAATTAATGAATTAAACCCTGCCAGCTTTTAATTTAAGCAGAGGCACTATTGATATGAAATCATTTAAGCCTGGAGCCTTGTTTGCTTCTAATAAAATCTGCCAGTATGTTTCCCTGTGTTCCAACTTGGACTCCCAAGGACCACCATGATTGGCTCTAATCATTGTCTCTAAGACAAAAAATTCATATCTTGCCTTAGGGCAAACTGAAAGATGTCGATAAAGGGCATTTTTAGCGTTTTCCTTCTGAATTTCATAAAGATGTTCATAAATTCTCCTCTTAAGACATCTTTCAGTTTTGCCTACATAGAATGCCAAACATTCTAGGCAAGTTGCCAAGTATATAACCCTCTGGGTATTGCAGTTGGAAAATTTAGTAGATTTTATCACCCTATTTCTGGCTACAAGAAGTACTTGGTCCGTATGGGAAATATATTTACATTGTGGGCATGTGCCACACCTATATGTACCCTTGCGCCTATTGGTAAATGTATTATTGTTAGGTTCATATTCCAAAAGATTTTTAATGTTGTTCCCTTTACGGAATACCATCTTGACACTCTTTCCTTGTAAATTACTAACATCTGTAATATCTCTAAAAATATTCCATTCACGTTGAATAATGCTTCGAATAGTGCCAGAATTGGCACTATAATCAGTAATAAAAGCTTTGTTAAATTAAATCTGGGAACCTTTAGGCCCTGAAGTTTTTTCCAGTTGCCCCATACCTAAAACTGGTCAATATTTATTGTTTCTACCCTGTTGGACCTCTTGACAAATATTATTGATAAAGTCTTCAGGGTAGCCCCTTTCCTGAAACATCTCAGTAAGTCTGGAACATTCAAGATAGTAGTCCGTATCATCAGATGTCATGTGGGATGTCCAGACAAACTGGCCCTTAACAATCCCTCTTTTTTGATATCTTGGATGTGAACTTTTGTAATGGATGTAACTGTTGGAAAAAGTAGGTTTTCTATAGATGTTAGATCTAAAACCCTCCTCATGAACACTGAGGGACACATCTAAATATTGCACCGTTCTTAGATATACTTGATGGGTAAAATTCAAAAAATTAGTAGTGGAGTTTAAGTATTTCATGAAATCCACTATTGCATCATTAGTACCTGTCCAAAAGATACAAATATCATCCAGGAACCTGGAATAAGATATCCAGTTGTTCTTATATTCACTATTTATAACATATTTCTTTTCCCAAACTGATAAAATGATGTCGGCATAAGTGGGTGCACAATTGGCACCCATAGCTACACCTGAGGTTTGTTTGAAATATTTACCTGAAAAATAAATAAAATTGTTATGTAATACTAACTCTGCCAGTTCTAGAATTAGAAAAATATCATTCTCACTAGCCCTAGGGCACTCCCTAAGGACTTCTTCAAGCCAAAGTAATCCCATTTCCACCCACATGTTTTGGTAAAAATAGAAATGATTATAATCCCAATGTCTTTGAATCAACACCTGGGGGTGAAGATTATGAAGATGCAGAGGTAATGGATCAAGGCTAGGAACCGCTACCCAGGAGGTCTGAGAGAATACGCAAACAGCGTAATCAACAGGATACCAATCATTTTTCCCCGGTACATCACCCTTAAAGGGGGGGAGGGGGGCACAACAGGAATGTGAATCAGAACAGAAACCAGAATTGGTACCAGGGACGTTAGGTACTACAGGGGAACCAGATGGTGACAACAACTGTGGCCATAGTAGAGCAGGTTATCACATTTACAATTACAGTGACCTTGTAATAACTGACACATTTTTTGATTTGTTCACCAAAGGTTTTAAATATGTACCGCAAAGGAATAGCAACATTACCAAGGTCATATTAGATCTCAAAATGTTTATAAGAAAACTCAATGTGGAGAACTTGTTAGGTCCTAATATACAGACTGACTCTTCTTTCCTTTCCAGGTCCAGTATTTATAACCCTCCTCTACACCCCCAACTTAGGAATCTAGAAAATAGAATGGAACAACAAATAAGAAATTACACTAGAAAAAATAGATTTTCTGCCAACTTGACAACGGAAGAAAATACCTTACTTTTTGAACTAAGCCACAATTCAAACATTAGGGTTATGGAGCCAGATAAGGTGGGTGGCACTGTCCTTATGGATAAAATCGTGTATGAAAGCAAAATGCATGCAGTATTAAATGACTATTCACTATATACTCCTGTTTCCCTTAATGAAATTCATATTTCATATAAAAAAATAGACTTAGCTATTAAGGATATGTTTGATCAGGGAGTTACAGTGTATATAGTTATTTAGAAAATAGGAATCCGAGGGTCCCTTCTATATTTGGGGTACCTAAGATTCATAAGGACATTACGGATCCACCCTTAAGGCCTATTGTTGCCGCCCAGGGATCAAAGGTTTCACCTATTTCAAAATTTCTGGATTGGAAATTTAAAATCTTGTGACCTAGGGAACATTACTTGCTCAAGGATTCATGGGAATTTTTGAGTAAAATTACACCTGAGCTTAATGTACCTAACTTACAGTTTCTTACAATAGATGTAATTGACCTTTTTTCTGTTATACCCCATGAAATGGGATTACTTTGGCTCGAAGAAGCCCTTAGGGAGTGCCCTAGGGCTAGTGAGAATGATATTTTTCTAATTCTAGAACTGGCAGAGTTAGTATTACATAACAATTTTGTTTATTTTTCAGGTGAATATTTCAAACAAACCTCAGGTGTAGCTATGGGTGCCAATTGTGCACCCACTTATGCCGACATAATTTTATCAGTTTGGGAAAATAAATATGTTATAAATAGTGAATATAAGAACAACTGGATATTTTATTCCAGGTTCCTGGATGATATTTGTATCTTTTGGACAGGTACGAATGATACAATAGTGGAGTTCATGAAATGCTTAAACTCCACTACTAATTTTTTGAATTTTACCCATCAAGTATATCTAGGAACGGTGCAATATTTAGATGTGTCCCTCAGTGTTCATGAGGAGGGTTTTAGATCTAACATCTATAGAAAACCTACTTTTTCCAACAGTTACATCCATTACAAAAGTTCGCATCCAAGATATCAAAAAAGAGGGATTGTTAGGGGCCAGTTTGTCTGGACATCCCACATGACATCTGATGATACGGACTACTATCTTGAATGTTCCAGACTTACTGAGATGTTTCAGGAAAGGGGCTACCCTGAAGACTTTATCAATAATATTTGTCAAGAGGTCCGACAGGGTAAAAACAATAAATATTGACCAGTTTTACGTATGGGGCAACTGGAAAAAACTTCAGGGCCTAAAGGTTCCCAGATTGAATTTAACAAAGCTTTTATTACCGATTATAGTGCCAATTCTGGGGACAGTGTACTTCTTTAAAATAATCCTTATGCAATCCTCAAAGTTCCAGTTGTGAAGAAATCCCCAGAGACTGTCTTTGTTGCTAAACCCAGTCAAAGTTTTTATGGGACGAGATTGGGTAGAATTTCCAGACCAAATCTGAAATATACAGTGACTTGGACTTGAGTTCAAATTTGTTGTTGAGATGTTCATATGATAACTAGCTTGTAAAATGTCTTGTTCTTCTATGGCTTGTCAAACAATTTAAAGAGGGAAGATGCAGATCTCTGTGTATCTTGAACCTAGTCAGCCATTGTAGCTAGATAGCACTTGCATATAAGATACTGAGCATGTGCAAGATTAGTGCCATTTTGTAGAGTCTGCTAGCTTGAATGGAGATGCACATGTGAGTGTGTTACAAGTAATGAGTGAGTCAGTAAACATGCGAAGTTCGAAGCAGATGTTTCAGTTACAGCTCCTGATGTGTTTATGTGTTTATGTACAATAAAGAACTTGAACGTATACAGTGCCACAGTGTCTCATCTGAATACTCAAGAGACATGCGACGGTATGGCAATCTCGAAATTGGTAAATATAAGATCAGGGGATGTGGGGACAAGCATCGGGGGGTGCGGGTTGGCTTGGCTTCCTGCAAAAATAAGTTTAAAAGAGAAGAGCAATGTTCAATATTCAGGCTCCCCTGCATTTCCAATGTTCAATGTTCACGCTCCCCTGCATTTTCAATGTTCAATATTCAGGCTCCCCTGCATTTTCAATGTTCAATATTCAGGCTCCCCTGCATTTTCAATGTTGCATTTTTCAGTGTGTTGGCAGTTGGAGCTATGAGTGTCGAAATTTCAATAGGGAGCAGCCCAGATATACATATACAGCTATAGATAAGTATAAAAAGACACACAAACTGAAGTTCAGATATAAAAACAACACAGATAATACCATTGATAATTGAATAAAATCTCTTGTAGAACAAAATTTGTCTCTGTGAAGTATTATAACATTAAAATGCAAAAGTATAATGTGGCAATCACTCTAGATATAATTTACTTCAAGAACACTTGCAAATGACAAATAAGCAAAATGGAACTTGTTATCAAAAATCACCCATCCAAAAATACAGCAATTGATGAAAGTCCAAATGAACCACAGGCAAAAAACCCCACTTCTGGTAGCTGATGTGTAAGTGTTTCACTGTCGTCTGATAACACTTGGCTGTATTCCTACTTCCAGGCGTCAGGAACAGAATGTTTCATAGTTTGCAAACTTCAAAATGGTCATAAAAAGGTATAAACACAAATGGAAGGTCTTTCTATTACTTCAGTGGCACATTCTTCATGCACAGTTCCCAAATGCAAAGTAAATCACCCAGAATCTATAGATTATAAACGTCCCAAACTCACTTTCCCAGTGGAATCTGTGATCATCATAATCAGAAAAACAAACTGACAGTTGGAAGGTCAGACAACCCAAAAATCCAGGAAGGCAGTAATGAAATTCACATTGGTTTCTCGTTTCACTAGTACAAAACATTAGTGTACAAAATATGGCAGCAGTTTGGATCACAACGGTAAGATGTTGTGCAGAGACTACCATGTTAAATTAATACAGCTAAAAGCCAAAAACGTGGGCAACTTAAACTTATGGTTCAAATCAGGCTTGGGAGGGCATGACCCAAGAAATACAAGAAATGTTTAGGTTTGTCCTTGTCCAGTGGCAGCTAACTGCCACATCTTGGACAGCACTGCTGTACTGTAAAACTGCTACAGATATCAGTGCATAGGGTTATTAGCACTGTTCCAAAGGCTTCTATCATAAAAATAAAATTCAAAGCACTCAATGTTCTGAGTAGACCCCTGAAGAAATGAATGACAAATAAACATGTTCAGATACATACCTAATCAAACTGGTCATTGATGAGGGACGGGTGGATGACCGCTCTGCCCACTAGGGAGGGAAGGATGTTCGTACCACAAATCATAGATGTATTGACATTGTAGACAATGAAGCACTGACAGATTTAAGAAGTCTAGCATGACTATGCAATGGCCCCAAGGCAGGTGCCATCACAGATGAAAACGTGAACATTTTTACATGTGCGTTGACTAATTCTGGTCTTTATTTATTGCTGTAATTCTTTCTGAATTAAAACTTGCAGGCCAGTTAACTATTGCATTGCTGTCACAGAGTCATAGGTAAGGGTATTTACATAAATATTTTTCCTCTTAGATGAACTTAAAGAAGCTGCTGTCCTAATTTAGTGATGTTAAGAAATGTGTAGCTGTGGAATCGCCAATAAGTGCCTCGCCACTCATAGTATAAAAACGGGTTTATTGTAGTAAAAAAACGAACTAGATGCAGTTAAAAACAACAAATATAAAATCAGTTAAGTGCTTTCACCCTATAAAGTTGGGCTTCATCAGAAATGAACGCCATATCCAAATACTGGCTTAAATGCCTTCTTTGGCGCCAAAAAATTCTGAGTGATAACTTTGAGTCTTGGAATAATAAAGACAGAATGAGCAAAAATGTGGAATTCACCAAGTCGAATATGAGATGGTGATCTTGGAGTTAATATATATATATATATATATATATATATATATATATATATAGAGAGAGAGAGAGGTCCAAGGATTGTGTGTGGCGGGTTGCTTCTCACTTTGGGGGGTGCTTCCCCCTGCAAAAACAACTTTAAAGGATAACAATGATGTTCAGCATTTGTTGTTCATTATTTCTGGACTTCTTTTGAAATTTTGGGAACAGCAATATTCAACCTTTGCTGTTGTCCTTTATATTTGGACTGTTTTTTCCATAATTCCAGGGATCACACTTATGAGTCACAGAAAACAATAGGCGGTTGATGTTTGCCTATGCATCTGATGCTATCTAAAGCTTAGCAGAGCTACTAAGTACATGAGCTACCTTTGCCAGATTTTTAGCTAGCAGTGTGGTTGATGACATATATTGGAATCAAAAGTATGCTAATGTCATGGCAGCATGATTTTAAAATCATTACAAGTAAATGTTGAATGTTTCTGTGGTATATAAAGTGTGCTTGTGTGAAGGTAAGAGGGGTTTTGTTGTAATGCCAAAGCTTTTGTACATTTTGTAAGTTTTTGCATTATGAGTAAAAGTGTGTGTGTGTGTGTGTGTGTGTGTGTGTGTGTGTGTGTGTGTGTGTGTGTGTGTGTGTGTGTGTGTGTGTGTGTGTGTGTGTGTGTGTGTGTGTGTGTGTGTGTGTGTGTGTGTGTGTGTGTGTGTGTGTGTGAGAATTTGTGAGTTAAAGTAATCATAAATACGGCCGGCCTTAGGCATAGGCGAACTAGGCGACCGTCTAGGGCGCATTACAACCGGCCTTGTAAAGGGCGGAATTTTATGAATTTATTTATTTATTTTAACAAATGCACTTTTGGTATTTTGCGATCTTCTTGGCACCCTTCACTCAGAGATGGGGCGCCAAGAAGATCGCAAAATAACAAAACCATAGGGCGAAGGGAAGGGGGAAGTGCCCTCCCACTTTTATAGCATCAGGTTGGCTTCAAAGAAGGTTGGGTGGAGCTTGATGATGTTCGAGTTACTGTAAGTTGCAAAACAAGTGAAAAATTCCACGTGGTGTTCTCGCTGCTTCCACGTTCAGACCTCACAGAGAACTGTTTTTCCCCCTGTTCCCGAGTTCATATGTAAAGGTATGCTTGTGTACTAAAGTTGCACATAGGTGAAATATTAAAGCAAAACGCAACAGCATACATAAGATGTGATTTTTGCATTTGCTTGCGCCCAGTTAAAGAGGTACGTCAGTTATTTTAGTTTTCAGAAATCTTTTCTTACTATGCAACAGGCTTCTGTGATGCGATGCAGGTGAGGAAACATCCTGCTGTCTCTTGAATGGATTTTGGTGTGTAAAAGTTGCAGACTGTTGTAGTGCCACAGTGCTGTATTATCTCATTTTGGGAATCACAAAAGTGGTAGTTACAGTAGCATCCTAGCCACTGCCAGTCCCATGGCGTATGTTAGTGTTTTGCTTCAGTAGTTGTTGAGTTTACTACTCACTGATGCGCTCTGGGAGTGACGCCTACCGTGTACCCCTCACATCCATCTAGCAATGTAGTGTATCCTTATGGGGTTATTTACTTGTTATGCTTGCAGTATAATTCATGATGTATTTTTTCATTTAGGAATGTTGCTGAAATTTGATATGTAAGTCCCCATCCCTGGATTTTTAACTAAAAAATGACTTTACTTTTTGAACTAGAAAACAAGGTTGGGGGTACCTCCTTACATGCAAGACATCTTAGCAGCTTTTCAGTTTTGCTATGTGCTGCAGACTTGTATATTAGTAACCTGTGCTGCAGTCTAACTTTCTTTTTCAACATAACTCTAATTAAATTTGCAGAAAAATGCAACCGCTTACACTGGTGTTGTATGTAGAGGGAGTTGCCACCCCCACCAACTGCTCCCATCTCTTTTTAGTAAAATGATAACATTAGTTTTTTTTTGGTATTGTGGGTTAAAAGGGATGGCAGACTCTTCACATATGACATATATTTACAAAATTCCGTGCCTGTTGTGTACTGATGACTTCTACAACATTTATATATATATATATATATATATATATATATATATATATATGTGTGTGTGTGTGTGTGTATGATCATTCTCAAAAATGTATGCAACACAGGAGCATGTATTATGTAAGCAATAATACCTGACAAGGTATGTGTAATTGGGGAACTAACACATGCCCCGAGGTGTTGAGACAGTTTCCCCATCTTCATTTGTCATACTTGCTGTACGTAATTGTTGGCGGAGGAAGTATTTTACATCCAGCATAAGTTGTATAAATATTTAATGGTTAACACACACACATGACTTAAACACATTCAGAAGCACAGACACACCCGTGTCCAGCATTTACAGCCACTTCATTTTAATACACCTCAGATGTGCTACTGTGGGCAAACAAATATTGCATTGTTAATAGCACAACAGGTAGTGTACTTGCTTTTGATGCAGAAGGTTGTGGGTTCTACTCCCACAATAGATAAATGCATTGCTGATACTGTACTGTCAGCCGAATTGAGCACAACAAAAGATAAAATATATACAAGTACACTCTTAGGACATGCCAATGTTGGAAAAAGACATCTTTGAGTGCACAAAGACATCTAGTGTAGAAAATGGGAAGAAAAAGAAATTCCATCATCATGTGTAAGATCCATCCCTATTACTGTCCTTACCTACCCCTCCTGTGTGTATATATATGGCACCTTCCACATGCACAATATGGTTTAAGCTCTATCTGCCCTCAAATACTGTACATCCTCCATCCCTCTAAAATATCCCAAGTGGTTATAGCCTCGTTCCATTAACCTACTGCTAAGAGGGTGTGTATCTAGACATCCCGATTGTCCACTTAACATGTTTGTGTATATATACATGGGATGCATGCTTTGAAACGATGCAACAGAGTGTGTTCCTGGCAAGTCTTACGATATACACCCGTGTTGACTATTCCACATGGTATATCTAACTTTTCCACTATAAACTTTTCAGTTCATCTCAACTACTGTATATAGAGCAGTGTGGGTGTATAGGAAGGAAGAAATGTAAGGTGTCCTGAACACAGGAGAGTTTTGATCTTCATACCTTCTTGAGAAGAGAAAAGAGGGACAGACAGAGTAAAAATAGTCTGAAATCTCTCAGTGTCTTTTCATATCTACTATCAGTCGGAATGAAAAAGGCCCTTGGGATAGGATCAATGATTCATTTTCAGTGAGAGGGGTGGCTGGACAAGTTGAAAATGAGTCCTAGTGCTTCCCTTCCCACATCTTCTTGATTTTGCCTTTTGGATTATTACTTTGCCTGCCTTTGGATTTGTTTTGTTTTTATTAGCCATTGGACTCTAGACCTTATGTGACCACATTTCACGTGACTGTCATATCCTCCGTTGTTTTGCTCAGCGATATTTATATTCATTTTATCTTTTGTAAAGATGTTAGAAAAAGATTGACATTTTTAGATGCGTTTTCAGTTCCATTAGTGGATCAGGTTTGAATGGTCACTGTGTCTCTTCTCTTATTTATCTATTAAGCCTCTTCCAAAAAGAAAAGCAACTTCAGAGAGGGACACTATAGATTTCTGTGTCTGGGCCATCTTCACCTGGCCCCAGACACAATATTTTATCAACGGCACCAACAAAGATGTGCGTGTTTGGATCACAGCACCACTGGGCTGGCTGCTGTTGCAGACAACACTGCACCCACAGTGTGGATTCAGCATCAAAGTCCATCCACATCAGCAACCTGGATCAACAAATGTGAACACAACCCGTTTGGCTTCCACTTTTGGCCTGGCCTGTCCCAGTCTGTCCAGTTAAAGGAAGGAAAGCTGAAAAAAATGTACTGAATGGTGATGGCTTGGATTCTGATTCCCCTTATTATCTGGGTATCAAGCTCCTCCAACTCGGCAGAGGAGGCAGCTTTCCTATTTCCTATCAGGGTGTCTGAGAGAGAGAGGGGGATACCAAGGATACCAAGGGGATACAAGGAAACTTTCCCGGATGGTCCACCCGGTCGGACCCAAGACATATACAATCATGACATGTTACAAAGATTGTCGGGATGTGTGATTTTATGTGTGGACAGGTGGACACATATCATGACACATTCATTATGATGTTATAGGATTTTAACTAGACTTTACCTGAGCATATTGCAATTATTCAATTTCTATATAGATATACAAACCTGCACTTCACTGCAATGCCTACCATTCAAGATTCGCTTAATCTTTTTCACAAGGAGGCTGTGGCCATCATATCCTACCTACATAGTACAGAATTCTCAAAATTCACAGAATCCCACATCTCTTTGACCAGCACAACTTGCAGGGAGGATCTAATGCAAACCCCAGCATTCTTTCTTGACACTACACACTGAGTGTTGGTTTTCTATTTCATTCAGTCAACACCTGCCTGTTGTTGATATGGACGTATAGATATGTCATGGACGTCCAGTCCTTGCCCCGGTTGAACATCTTATATGGGTTACCACTGAACCCCAGAACCTCACATATGTCATACCCTATGAGGAAGGCAGAACAATGATGTTTGCTTACATCCTGTTGTGTATCAATCTTTTTTGGGATGATTTCTTTTTTCTTCTTGTGTTGATGATTATTATTTGTAGCAATCTTTTTGTTTTTATAGCCAATGAAAGATACGCTCCAATCTATGCATGGTTAATTACTTCATAGTTAATTGTTTCAAATAGTTTGTTTTGGCAATTTGTACCATTTTTACTATTTTTAGTCTGTTTTGTATATTTCTTATGGGGTTGGTTACCATGAATTTCTTCTTTATCTTTATCAAGATCAACACTCCAACTGCAGTCTGCAGTTCAATTGTCATTGGTCCAACTCCACCTTCACTTTCCTTTGTTTCATTTGTTTGTGTACAGGACCACCATCCCTTTTTAGGTGTTTACCGTAGACAATTACCATGTGGACCCTGTTGCAGGTGTATAGCATGCATCCTTGCCACAGGAACACCCTGTTGCATCGTTCAAGCATACATCATGTCTATGTACACTGATAGAACATTATTAGAGGAACACACGAGATAATAGATAGAGATAGGTTGAATCTCACTTGGAAACCACTGGGAATTTTCTAGAGGGTACTTGGATGTACACAGTATGAGGCTATAACCACTTGGATATTTCTAGAGGGATGGAGGCCATATTGGATATATGAGGGGGAGGAAATAATAAGATGGGAAGTAAATGGGATGGATCTTACACAGGATGAGTGAGGTAAGATTCGAACATTAATAGGGATGGATCTTACACACAGATGGAATTGTCTTTCCCATTTAATTTTTGGCATGATGTTGGAGTGCACCAGTAAGAATCCCATCTATACAATGGCATACCTAGATACAGATACCGTAACAAAAAGAATCTGAAGAACTTTATTTGGATTTACAGGCACTCTCAAGGCCTATCTATTTTATCTGGTCCCTTTATGACTACTTGCAATATTTATCTGGTTTTTTTATATATATAGTATCCGACCCTGACTTTTTACTAATCTTTTGGCTAGGCGTATATATCATCAGGGCCGAGCATTTATATGTATCATGTATAGTGTATCTTGACTAACTTGCTGATGTACTCCTCCAGTGTACTATACAGTGTGTCCAGCCTACTATGTATTCACATTAGGATTATGTCACATGTGTACCATACAAGGAAGGGGAGTATACATAATGCGGAGGGGAAACAAAGGTGTGTATTAGAAATGCAAGAGAAGGAGTTTTAAAGAATCTCAATTTGGGCATCAAGAGGAGATAGAAGAGAAGGAACAGAGAACAAGAACTTATATTGGGAAATCATATTAGCAATTAGGTTAGAGCGGATGCACTTATGGAAGGAATGGAAGGAGTCTGAGTGGAAATACAGAAAATTGGAGAGGGTGTTTTAAGGAGGCTATTGAAATTCGGACTTTTGTTGTATGGCTATGGGGTTATTCATGGCTAATGGGTACATATGACATGCTTATGAACACTATATGTACTATGTTATCACTATATGTACTGTTACATCTTTATACTCCTCCTCTCTCCCTTCATCTGGCATTGTATTTTTACATTTTATCTTGAACTATATATGCACTATTTTGCAGGGGTTTGTGTACCCATGATGTTGATGTTTTGGGCTCAATGATAATACAGCTTTAAATGCTTGACTTGTTTTTGAAGTTTTTCTTTTTTTTTATCTTTTGCTTTGTGATGATTTGATGATTTAATGTGTTGTTAGATGAAGAAGCTGCTGGCGCTCACCTTTTTTATAATAAACCTGCTTTATTCACTTTTGCCTGCCTTTGGTTATTCACTGCCTTTGCCTTTGGATATTTTTGTTTCATAGTACATGGGACTCTAAGACTTTGTGACCCCCATTTTGTGACTTGTCATATCTCGTTTGTTTTGCTCAGCGATATTTATATTCATTTTATCTTTTGATACTGTACTGTGTTGTAAAGTGGGTGGATGCTGCAGTCCTTTTAATAGGCCCTAGGGCCAATAGCTTAGTACCTACCTATGAACCTATAATTTTCTTGGGTGGCAAAAGCCAGGGTACCATTTGGCTAGGCTTACATAGGCCCTAGGGCCAATAGCCTAGTACCTACCTATGAACCTATAAGTTAAAAAAAAAAATATATATATATATATATATATATATATATATATGTATATATATTCTGCCGCCCATCATGCTCATGCATCAGTGAAGAGAGGGGTTAAGGTCATCATACGTGCGCGTGTGTAGATTAGACTTTGGTTCTCACTGTAGTAACATAACATCATGGCATGGTTGTTAAGGATTCTGCTACACATCTCCAAGGTCTGTGGTTAGTTTCTGATCTCTATTCCCTTCTCTGTGCAGATTTCCATGTAGATAGAGAAGAATTTTGGACTGTTGTCAGCTTTATCTAAGGGAGGGTTGTGTGTGTGTGTGTGTGTGTGTGTGTGTGTGTGTGTGTGTGTGTGTGTGTGTGTGTGTGTGTGTGTGTGTGTGTGTGTGTGTGTGTGTGTGTGTGTGTGTGTGTGTGTCTGTGCAGCAATATTGGTGGACTGTTTGTGTGTGTTTGTGTCTCCGTCGCAATAAACTGCGTAGAATGTGCTTTTAGTCAACAGAGTTTACCGCTGTGTTTTTCATTGAAAGCGTTTATGTTTGAGTGCCAGAAATTGCATTCAGAAAATAAAAAGTGATGCGCAAGTTGTGCTTGTGTGATGGTAAGCTGGCTTTTGTTCTAATGCAAAAACTTTTGAATATTCTGAAAGTTTTTGAATTATGGGTAGGAGTGTGCGTGTGAATGTATGCGGATTAAGCTTTGGATAATAGCTAGGGAAGGGGGAGGCTAGGTTTAATGGTGTGTGTATGTCGGTGATCAGGAAAAGAGTTTTTCATAAGGTACCATGTAGGGTTGGAGTTAATAGCAGGGACAGAGCTAGGTTTAGCAGATGTGTATGGTGTTGCTGCCACCTGCCCAATACCCCATCTCGGCATACCTCTCAACCGCACTGAATTCTTCAGTAAATACCGGTTTTGAGTGCAAAATATTGGGGTGCCATGAATTCCCGAGTGGCCCCTTTAATTTCCAAATTTCCTGAGTTTTTTAAGGTTTTTTTTTGGATGATTTCCTGACATCATCATGTGCAGGGCATGAGTGATGACATCAGCTTCACTGTCAGCCAAGCCAAAAGGGTCCACAGGGTTTCTTTCTTCCTAGCTCCTCCAGGTAAACTGACTGTTACTGTAACTGTTTAAATTCTTACACCAGTCTGTGCTCTGCACCGAAGTGTGTCTGTGATGTTTAGGAGAGAAACATAACATGAGGCAGACAGTTTAATTTTACTTTAAAGGACCACGCAGCTTAAATTAACTTTTAGGGGCACACAGTTTAATTCAACTTTAAGGGTCCGGTCTGCAATGATTTATGTACACGAGGCAGCAGTTTAATAGTCCTCACAGGTTACAGCTTAAGGCAGACAGCTTTGTTTTACTTTAATGGTCCTCACAGGTTACAATTTAAGGCAGACAGCTTAGTTTTACTTTAATGGTATGGACAGGTTACAGCTTAAGGCAGACAGGCTAATTTTACTTTAACGGTCCGCACTCTGCAGTCACAGGTTACAGCTTAAGGCAGACAGCTTAATTTTACTTTAATGGTCCACGACTCTGCATTCCGCAAGCACAGGTTACAGTTTAAGGCAGACAGCTTAATCTTACTTTAGAGGTCCGCACAGACACACACAGCTTAATTAAGTTAACAGTCCAGTCGCAAATGATTTATGTACATGAGGCAGACAGCTTAATTTTACTAACATTCCGCATAGCTTAAGTTAACTTTTTACAGACACACAGCTTAATTTTACATTCACGGTCCACACTCCGCACAGCATTAACTTTTACAGACACACACAGTTTAATGGTCTAGTAACGGACCATTGTGCATTTCATATTACAAGACTACTTGCTTGCTCAACAAGTGTACTGCCCAGAGAAGTGGAGACAAACTGCACTGAAGTGTGATCATTGAGCACATTGCTGTATCTTTGAATGTTGTTACAAGACTGCTTGCTTGCTCAACAAGTTTACTGCCAAGAGAAGTGGAGACAAGCTGCTGTTAGCTTGTAGTGTACGCTGTATTTCTCGCTGTTGCACTGAATAGGGTCATGTATGCATTATCTGAATAGAGGTTTACTTTACACTAGACTTTGAATGTCAGACTTTAAGGGCTTTCTACTGCTATTTCTCACTGCAGAGTGTGAGTGTGTGTGTGTGTGTGTGTGTGTGTGTGTGTGTGTGAAAATGCCTCAGGGGAATACACCTGGTGGCTAGAAGGTACTCAGACTCAAACCCTGTACCTTGGGTACAGATAAAAAACAGCCTAAAGTCCCTAGCCACCACCACATGTGAATTTATGCCTCATATTTTTGTTTTGTACCTCATAAAATCTGTGGTTTTCAGGATTTTTGTGGCAAATCACTGAAGGGTTGAATTCACTAAATGATGACAGGCATTTGAATTTCATACTTCATATTCTTCAGAAAATAAATGGTAACATAAAACCTTTTATTCTAGCAATTTTCTAAGTTTGTAAGATCAGTATTTGAAAGTTGTCCCTATTTTGGGGCTGTATTCCCCCATTATTGACTTTCTCCAGTTTTTTGTGCTAAGAGGTTGAGCGCTATGGTGAAAAGTGAGAACTGAATTCTGTATTCCCCCATTATTGGCTGTGCCTAGGTTTTTTTGTGCTAAGAAGTTGAGAGCTATGGTGAGAAGTGAGAACATTTCACTAAATGATAGCCATTTAAGTTTCAGTCTTCCTATCCTTGAGGAAACTGCTGATTTGGCATAGTGGCATGCTGCTCTGACTGCAGTGCACATGGTTCTGGGTTCAAGTCTTGGCAGTGAAATGCATGGTGGTAACATAAATTTTTATTTTAGCAACTTTCCAAAATGATACAAGTAATGTTTAAAATGTGTCCCTGGTTTTTGGCCTTTTGTCCCCCCCCCTTAAAAAAAATTGAAAATAAGTATGAGAAGCTGTGCAAAATGCCTATAGCTTACATTGTCATTCTATTTTTATAGTGTGTGTGTGTGTGTGTGTGTGTGTGTGTGTGTGTGTGTGTGTGTGTGTGTGTGTGTGTGTGTGTGTGTGTAAGTAGACTTTTATGATGGAAATGTTCTGAATTGGGCAGTTTTGTCATTATTGGTTCATGCATTTTGTTTCATTGCCTACTGGAAAAATGTTCAAACAATAAATTTAAAATGCACTCTAAGTCTAACAAGTGTGCTGTATTATACAATGAATATATTATAAAGTCAGGAAGGTGTATCAAAGAATACATGTATGTTTCTTGTTTTGTGTGCAAGTGGCCTATGATTTGAAAACAGCCCAAATGTAATCTTTATTCACTACTGGCCAGATGCATTTTCTTTGGATGTGGTATGGCTTTCAATGCTGTTTCAATGAATGTGAGTTTCAAGGGCAGAGAAGTTTTAATGCTAAATCTATTTGCATTGTGAGACAGTATTGCTTTGTTTAGCAGATGTCTATTAGTGTTTGTGCATTGTGCTATAAAATGTAAAAATACAATCCAAATAGTCACTGTAGAAGTAAAGAGGTAAATGGGGCAAAATAGCCAGGTAATGGGACATTGGATAGTTGCGGGGGGATTCTGGTGCCATATTTTGGTTGTCTTTTCTTCAGTTTGCATTTGAAAGTTGGTATCACAAAATTCCATTGGAGTGGGTGGGGTTACATAATTATGTATGCAAATTTTATGTTAATCAGCATACAGATTTGTACCTATTTTTCATGGGCCTTGTACATATTTTTGATGTTTCCAGGTTGACAGGTATGCTTCTTGGGCAGTAAATTCCCTTATCTTCAATGCACAGTGCTATTTTCACCTGTGTTGACGTGGGTAAGCATTACACATATTGTTTTGCTTGTTCCATGGGACCTTTCCTTTAGCATTTTGTTCTGTTGTTCATTACTATGCTAGCATGCTTATGCATATTTGCTCTTGAATCAGTATACAGATGGCAAGTTCTAAGAACCCCTGTAATAGTTAAGCATTTACATCTGAGTTATCTCACCACAATGCTGAAAGCAAGTTTGCCAGCCCAGTACCATGTGCACAAAATGTCTATGCTCAAGCAACAAAATAGACTTTAGCATAAAACACTTTATTCTCTAATGGAATACTGAGAAAATACTATGCTCTCCCGAACTAAATTACTTATACATTCTGAAAACTGCTCAGCTTTTTTTTAACATAAAATCTGTAGAATCAAAGTTTATCTCTCTTTACTATTTTGCTCCTAATCCACAACGTTGAAATTAGTAGGTAAGCCCCACTTTCTGATTTCTTGAGACTGCGAATAGCGTATGGATTTTACTAGTGTCCTGGGTAAAAGAACATTAAGAACTATCCAGAAGCACCTTAAGCTGCTTAAAGTCTTCCAGGAAATTACTTCTTGATGAATCTGCAAATAGCAGCATCCGGAAGTATTGCAGATAACCATATACTGAGCTAAGGTTATACGTATATAAAAACAGATTTCTTGGCTGAGTTCATTGAAAATGTTTACAGGGCTGTTGATTGTCACTGTAGCAAGGCACTCGGTAGCAATTAATGCAGCACAAAGTCCAGAAAACATTAAGCAAGAGCTACAGGCTCAACAAGAAAACAAAGTACGCCAAAGTTGAAACCCTGAATGCAGAACTGGAAGATCTCCAGCACTGACTTGACCTAATGCTATAGAAATGGTGGCCACTTTGTGATAATTGATTTAGTGGTGGAGTTGCTAAGAATTTAATAGAGGTTCATGCCACAGATCTATAAAAACTCTTCTGGACAACTGGTGATTTAATTTGGTTCTCAGATCTGTACATCAGGGTCATCATCATCCAGGGAAATGAAACCCAATGTGTGACAGCAGTGTGTGCAAGAGTGAATCAGTACATAGTGATATTATGAAGTAGTAGGCTTTGCAATACCACTATTATTGAAACTAAGATGATTAAAGTACACTCAGCATTTTGTGCAGTGAAACATGTTTATCTCCAAGGCAGCAGCTGACAACCACTGACAGCAGAAATAGTATCACAGAAAGTAAATTCCCATCATTGTTTCTTTGCAACACCAGTGTTGGCAAACACAAGATAAACAATATCAGGTGGGTGTATGTTGTGTCTAAAGAGTTTGATTACTCCCAATCTATGACTGAGATTGCTACAGCTTGCATGATCCACAAACCAGTAGCAAAAATAAAATAAAATAAAATAAAATAACATAACATAAAATATATTCTCAAGACAAAGGGTCACTGTTGCCAAAAAGTGCATGCGCTATTGATATTACTGTGAAGTTTCCATATTGAAAGCACTATGATTTTTTGATTTTATTACTAACATATAAGCAAACTCAAGCTATTTAATGGCCAGCAATAAAACTGCCATGTTGATGGATGTAAGCACTTCTTCAGACATAACATCACAGTATACCTTCAGCTATTCAAAGGAAAGATCACACTGAGGCTTAGAACAACTGTCCTTTCCATTTCCACATCATACAGAACTAGCTCAGTACTGAGAATTGCATCTACACCTCAGTCAGCGTGGGTTAGCAGCAGGTTATAGCTGTCACTGGACAGATATACCTCTGGGGGGGCATTTGTACACCCTGATCCTGATTCTTCAAGAAAACAGAATATATTGCTCATACCTACAGATTACTTGAGCCTTTACCTAAAACTGACAGGTTGTTAATGATATAATGTTATCCACAAAAATAAACTCATCTTAGAGTTGCAACAAATATCAGTGTTAAATTAGCTAGTAAAGTTCTGCATGCAAAATACTGTATGGGAAAACTAATAGTTTCGACTATTTAAGGTAATGCTGTCTACCTCTTATATAAAGTCAAAACTACCTTATACAGTTTAGAGCACTGGTTCTCACAGACCATGTTGTTTACAATGTTTTACACACAGACTTGTACTCACAATGTCAGCTGTTACATGAGCTTGTTTTGCAGATAATTATGCAGAAATGTTTGTTTTACACTTCGTTACAAAGGGCAACAAAAGCAAGATGTTTTGATTGGATTCTGTTGTGAATGGTGAAGCACAACTTACTTTGAGTGTTGCTTTGTCAAAAAGGTCACACCAAAACATTTGCCTGAAAAGACACTAAATATTAAAAGGATTACACCCATTCAGTTATCCATCTTCATTTATTTTAAATACTATCTTTCCCTAACTCACAATTTGAGAGAGCCAGAACAATGGCTGTAAATTATGAGCTGCTCCTGGAAGGGATACTAGCTGATGCAGTTTTAAATTCATCTTGCTTTTTAATTTTTGAAAAGTAGAATATGCAAAGAATTTAGTGGATTAACAGCAGGTGATACAACCATACCTCTTAACTGTCCAGACTTTTGGTATGGAAATGAGATACTTGATCTCCTCCAGGGGAGATAGTGAAATCTAGATTAAGCTCCTGCATCCCTGGAGGATGTTTTATATGAAACCAGAAGGAAGAGAGAGAGAGAGAGAGAGAGAGAGACAGAGAGAAGAGCCCTAACTGCTGATGCCAGAAGAAGCAATGAGATAACAGAGGTTCTCAGCCTGCTGGCTTTACACAGAAACTTCAGGATCAATGATAGAAGTTTGGTAGGCATACAGGAGACCTTCCTGAAAACCTAGCAGCATTAGAAGAACTGGTCTCATGTCTGGGGTGATGACGAATGCTCTTGGTCTCTGAAGGGAGACCATGTGGTGGGATCATTTTTCACTTAATATGCACTTCCACCATAGTTGGGGAGTATCCAAGAATATTGAGCAATTAAAGGAGGAAAAAAGGGTTTACTAAAAAAAATATATCCTCTGAATGGATCCAGCAGTGAACATGTTTGTAAATTCAATGCATTTATAGGAGAAGATATAAGCTGATAAAGAATAGACCATGGCACCATCAAGTCTATTGAAGGATTCACATGAAAAGAAAATGTAGCTATAAGAGCTACAGAAATGGGAAAACTGATGCAGACTGAATGAATAACAACAGTGGTTTCACTGCAGATGACATACTAAGAACAGGAGATCCTATGCTTGGTTTATCAAGGTGAAGACAACATGAATCATAGTATTCAACCGCATCCCTATGAAAATTCTTGATTCTGTAAGGAATCGGTTTTCATTTTGCTATTTTGTCCATAATATCTAGGGATTTGGAAGGTGTACAAAAAGCAAATAAAACCTGGTTCACAGAAGTTGATATCTGGTTGGGGTAGCGAGAAGCCAGCCATTTGTATATGAAAAGACAGCTAGAATCCTACTAGTCTCACTGCCCAGAATTAGGTAAACACCTTGGGGGTAGTGGTAAGAGTAAAGAACATTCATTTTAATGGGAGTGACTGGCTCCCAGTTGAAAACAGAGATGTCTCCCGGAAAACCTATTTACTTTAATGTGATATGTACATCCTGGAGTAACTTCATTTGACCCTTGCACATAAGAAGCAGGGTGGACTGAATTGAAAAGCATCCAGAACTTTGACACCCTAAATACCAATTGAGATTAGTTAGATTTAGGATTGGTCTCAGGATCCCTGTATTCCCCTTTTTTTTGGTAGTAGTTTTAGAGTCCATCAGACTGCAAACTCTCTCTAACTGGATAAACATCTGGAAACCTCTTCCTTGATATGGGAAGTAGAATGGAAAAGGGGGATGAAGAAACTGTTATATTTGGCACCCCAAGCATTTTCTGTAATTTTATCACTGGTGTCCGGATGGGAGGAAACAGCAAATTTTATCACTGGTGTCCGGATGGGAGGAAACAGCACCCCAAAATCTCAAGAGGTGGACAGTCGTGTTTCACTGATAGATCCCTGGTGCTGTGGACCCCTTGTGCCTCTGTGGGGGCACCCATAAGTGAAGTCCTCTCTTACCCTTGGAGGAAGCATTCCAGCATGAATCTTGAGGAACCTCAACAGAGGCTGTAGCATAGTAGTTTGCTCCTACCATGGGAGGAATGAGGTTTAAAAGAAGGCAGGACTTAAATGAGATATGTAATGTTTGAATGAAAATGACTGGGTAGATTATAAGTGATATATAATGTTTGCGACTGGGAGTGTGTCAGTATGGACTGTGACATAAAATGCTTGCAACCAGGACTGTGTCGGTGTGGTTCATTTTCATTTATATAAATTTATGATCAGGGACGTCGGGAGGCATACGCACTGTACTGATTTCAGTACAACTTATGTAGAAGGGGGGGGGCAGCGTTTTAAATTTTTTTTTTCGCGCTTTACTGCATGAAGACATCAGCGCGCTTTAGGCAGCCAGTCGGAATGGAGCTCACCGCACATGTGCGCTTTAGGCAGCCAGTCGGAATGGAGCTCCAAATGCTTTCCGAGCGGGAGGCGGATTCCCGAGCTGGTTTGTCTGAGCGGGAGGAGGATTCCCGAGCTGGTTGGTCCGAGCGGGAGGAGGATTCCCGAGCTGGTCTCACTTCATGGAGGGCTGGTGAGTAATATGAAGTGTGTGTGTGTGTGTGAGCCTCAAGGGCCACATCTCTCTCTATGGCTATAACCTGTTTACTCTATCCCATTCAGTCATGATATACATTTTGACTACTGTGACCACAGCAGACTAAATACTGATAACTAAATCTGCGTAGTAAAACAGTGAACTATAAGTGAGCTGCTAACCCATGAATTAACCAACTAACAACTTCTGAGAGGAGGGAATTCTAAAATACAGCTTTAATTGCATACTGTACCTAGTAACATTGTTAACTTACCACCAAGCTCTATAGTTCTCTCAGAGAGCCTGTTCAGCCCCTGTGATTTTTCCAGCGATATCCTACAACTAACCTAGCAATAACCAATAATCCCTCTGCCATTAGTACTATCATTTCCATAAACATTTGTTTTATTTCCATAGTCCTCCTGGCATTTAGCCAGTGTGATTGGATTTAATAATTTAATTTCATATCAGTCGTATCTTTCCTCACCGTGCAATGCTCAAATATGACCCATAGCAGTCTGCTCCTTTGCTTTTTTGAAGCTACAGGTATTGTAAACCATAGCATTCTGTAATCTTGCGAAATAGTTTCTTGTAGAGGGATTTTTCCTAACATCTGCCCCTTTCTGGAGTTACATGATGCCCCTGAGATTGCATTACATACATAACTTCATCCACTCCTTCTAGTACTAAAAAAAAAGTTTCAGGCAGAACCAAAAAGCGTTTATTTATTCACTTACTTACACACACACGCACACACACACACACACACACACACACACACACACACACACACACACACACACACATATTTATTTTTTTAGATATAGAGACCATAGAGAATGCTATAATTATCTGCACAGAATGCATGGAATTTGATGATAGAGACCACAGCACAGACTACACTGGAAGTTGCTCACACAGGGAAGAAAAAAATATATGCCATTGCACAACCATGAGTTCATGCTTATTTTGAAGAATCCCAGTTTCATTCACAGCAGTTCCATGAGGGTGTATGACTGTCTCCTGTAAACTGATTAGTCTGTCTGAGACCAGCATGTTTCATATCTGTGCATTGCTAAGCAAATGGAATGAAAGCAAATCACATTAAGTGAAACAAAACAATATGAATTGTTCTAGTGTGTTTTGTGTCTGAGTAACCTGGTAATTATATACCTTTATTTACTTAACTGTTATCTTGTTTTACAGAGCATACCTTTTTATATTAATAACAAAAATGTTATTTAGGAAAATAGGGTCTTGTGGTTTCTGAGTACATAAAATAACTTATTAAGAACCAGATATTTTCTTTTGACAGAATTAAAGACTCAAGTCATTCAAATGAATGGAACTGAAGTATTACAGAGTTAATGCCATTCACAAGTATACTATGGACCGAAAGTCAGAGTATGCACAGAACAATATGCTATAAAAATTTTAAGAAAGACATTCCATGATGAAAAGTCTAATACCTCATTGTGAACCATCGTCAGGTTTCATCTTGAATGATGTTTGCACAAGAGTGTCTACAGATGCATGAGCATACATTTTATCTTTCTGAACACTTGCTGGGCATGTTTCATTCTTGCAATTCATCACAGAGTCATATGACTACCGCTTGACCTCTGCATTTTATTGTTGGGCTCATATGTTTCATTGCTGGGCTGTCTGATAACACAGCAGTCATTCTAACTACAATATAGTAAATTAGTAAATCACAGCCTCTGGAAGAGAGATCGAATGAATATATATATGTGTGTGTGTGTGTGTGTGTGTATATATATATATATATATATGTGTGTGTGTGTGTGTGTGTGTGTGTGTGTGTGTGTGTGTGTGTGTGTGTGTGTGTGTGTGTGTATATATATATATATATATATATATATATATATATATATATATATATATATACACACATATATATATATATATATATATATATATATATATATATATATATATATATGTGTGTATGTGTGTGTGTGTGTGTAAATGCCCCAGGTGGGATGTACTGGTGTGATTACTCATGGTGGTGTGGTAGGGAATACCTCAGGCTTGAACCCTGTACCTTGTATGCAGGTGTTAAAGACCTGAATTCCCTACCTACCACCATTTGTAAAAAAATTGCAAATTTTTGCCTCATATTTGATCTGATCAATATCTGTATGTATCTGTGGTTTTTAAATATTGCAATGCTTGAAATTTGATGGTGCAGTGGTAGCAACGTAGCATTGATGCCTCACAGCTGTAGGTTCTTGGGTTTGGTTCTTGGCTGGGGTGCCTTCTTTGTGTGTGTGGGGGGGGATCTGTATCTTCTCCCTGTGTTTGTGTGGGTTTGCTTTTGTGTCCTCCCATGTTACAAAGACATATCTGCATTATTTTTTCCTGGGCCTCTGCTGAGAATTGTGTTTTTTTTTTGTTCCAAGTCAGACTGTCCTGATTAACAAATTGACAGGCATTTAAATTTCAGACTTCAGGTTTCTGAATGTTTACTTCCTTACATATTTGATGGTGCAGTAGCAGTATTGTTGCCTCACAGCTGTAGGTTTTCTGGTTTGATTCTTGGCTGGGGTGCCTTCTGTGTGGAGTCTGCATCTTATCCCTGTGTTTGTGACATAGTAAAACAACTTTTTATTCTAGCAATAAATATATACTAACACAACCTTTTTTATAGCAATTTTTTTAAGTTTATGACTATTTGAAATTTGTCCTTATTTTTGGGACTTTAATACCCTGTTATTGGCTTTGTCCAGGATTTTTGTGCTAAGGTTGACAGCTATGGCAAGAACTGAATTCACTAAATATGTTTGAGGGCTGTATTCCCTCATTACTGGGTTTGTCCAGGTGTTTTGTGCTAAGAGGTTGACAGCTATGGTGAGAACTGAATTCATTAAATGATAGCCATTTAAGTTTCAGTCTTCCTCTCTTTCACAAAGCAGGTGATTTGGCATAGTGGTATGTTGTTCTGACTATTTTGCACAGTGACCTTGGCAGTAAAATGTATGATGGTAACACAGCATTTTATTCTAGCAGCTTTCCAAGATTATACAAGCAATGTTTAATATGTTCCTGTTTTTTGCCCTTTTGACCCACCCCAATAAATGTGGCTTTTTCCAGACTTCTTGTGCTGCGAAGTTGAGATTTAGTTGAGTATTGCGTAGATTTTACAAGGCACTGAGAGCTGCAGGGGAAGAGAAGTTTAGTGCTGATTATGCTAAGTCGGCTTGCATTGCTAGTAGCCCAAAATGTTGTGTACTTGCTTTTAATGCAGAAGGTTGTTGGTTCTACTCCCATAAGGGGTGAATGCTGCTGTACTGAAAGTTAAGACACTAGCTATGAGCCTGTTATCAGTTTGCCATCCATTTCCTATTGCAATATTACTAGCTTATTATTAATGTAATTTAGGCAATTTATTCCTCAGGGGCATCGGACACTATTTTTCGGTGAAGTCATGAAATATAAAGGTGATTGCTAGCAGCAACCTCTTCATTAGTTAGATTTATTTAACGTGGAATTATTTAGATGACTTTTTTTACTACTTCAGAGATTGTGCATATTATTTACTGATAATGGTGGACTGTAGAAGTTTGACTAGTCTTTTATGATGGAAATGTTCTGAATTGGGCAGTTTTGTTTCATTGTTTACTGGAAAAATGTTCAAAGCAATAGGAAGGTGTATCAAAGAGCACATATATGTTTCATATGCAAGGGGCCTATGATTTAAAAGCAGCCCAGAATTAATTTTTATCTGCCACGGGTAAAATGTATTTTTCTTTGAATGTGGGTTTTAATGTTGTTTCAATGAATGTGAGTTTCAAGGGCAGAGAAGTTTTAATGCCAAGTTTGTTTAGCAGATGTCTTAGTGTTTGTGTTGTAAAATGCAAAATAAAACTTTCAAATGAAGTTCAAATCATCATAGAAGTAAATCAGTATGCACATTAGTGTTTATGGTAAATGGAGTGAAATAGCAAAGTAATGGATCATTGGAATGGCTGCAGGGGGAGGCTCCATTCGACCATGATTTTATGAGGGGGAAGGGTGGCAAACTTAGACAGCCCCAGCTGAACTATACCTCCCAACTGTCCAGATTTTCAAAGAATGAATAGATTTTTTGCTTCTTATTTTTGGTTTGTTCCTCAATTTGTGGTTTTCTGGCAAATGATTTAGGAATTAAGTCACTAAATAATGACACACTAGTTTCAGACTTTATAACCTTCAGAAAAATGCATACTAAAATAAGACCTGTTCTATCAACTGTCCCAGTTTATACAAGAGCAATTTTAGTACTGTTTATATGTTCCCTCAATATATTTGGCCTTGTCCAGATTTATTGCATTAACAGGTTGAGAGGTACATGCAAATTGCTTTATAGAATTAGGCATAGCCAAACCTCAACTGTCCCTGATTTTGGCTCAAAATGTTGCTCTTCCCCTAATGATCCCTCCACAAAATATCAATTTTGGAAGAAAACATAGAGGGTTTACTTTACTTTTATAAATAACTGTAATGATCACAGAGTTATACATTACTTTTATTTCAGAAATGCATGTAGATTCTCTAATTTTGTCAGCTGCTCTAAGTTAACTGTGCTCATATTAAAATGGTGTCCCTCCTTTGACAGGTTCCCAGCTGTATTGTCTGGCAATTTTATATTTTTGCATCACATTTTTGGTCCGTTTTTCATAAAATTGCAGTTTTCTGGCAAATTAGTGGCAAATTGTTAAAGACTGAAGTTAGAAAATAATGCAAACATTTCAGTTTCAGATTTCATACCTTTCAGAAAATTCGTACTGATGCAAGACCTACTACTATTCTATTATCTTTCTAAGTTTATAAGAGCAATATTTAAAAAAATGTCCTTATTTTTGGGCCTTTGCCTCAGTTTTATTTATGAGTTTGTTGCTGTAAGAGGTTGAGAGGTTGTGTGTGTGTGTGTGTGTGTGTGTGGTAGGTAGCATACCTCTCAACTGTCTTTTGCAGAATGTCCAGATTTGTGCCCCATATATTTTGTCTGTTCCTCATAAATTTTGTGATTTTCTAGAAAATCATTGAAGGCTGAAATTGCTAAATAATGACAGACATTTGAGCTTCAGACTTCATGTCCTTTAGAAAAATTCATACTAGCACAAATCCTGTTATTCTAGCAACTTTCTAAGTTCACAAGAACATTATTTAATATCTGTCCCTGTTTATTTTAGGCTTTGTCCATATTTCTTGCACTAAGAGGTAGGTAGGGGTGTGTGTGTGTGAATGAAACATCCTAGTTAGTGGTAGCAGGTGGTTAGTAATTTACTCAAGCTCAAAACCTGTACCTTAGTTACAGAAAACAAAAGCATAAAGTCTCTACCCCAACTACCATGCTGCATTTTTCAAAGAACTGACATTTCAGGTTAATTTTCAATTCAAGGAACCGAGTTTGAGTGAATTTATATTATATTACTGAAGAGGCATTACAGCGAATGCCTCTTCATCGACACTAAAAGAGCTTACCGTGAATTACGAGAATGGCCGTAGCTTGACTGGGGAGGGGGGTAGCAGTTTGAGAGCTGTCAGTACAAATTTGAAAATCCTAGCTACACCCCTGTTTATGATTGCTTATGTCATAAGTGATGGTTTAATAAAGATGTTTCCTGTTTTAAAAAGGGGCAGGGATTGAATAATTTATGTAATGTTGCTTAGGTTATATGACATACAGCAATATATGTGAAGTATAATGTTTGTTAATGTTAATTTGTTAAAACAGACTGATTACTTTTGTATAAATGTAAATTTGCCTATGTCACAAGTGCTAATTCAATAAAGGTGTTAAAAAAAACAAAGGGGACTGTAGCCATATTTTCTTATAGCCTCTGTGTTTCCTGAAAAGTATGTCAAGGGGAGAAGAAAGGTTTGATTCCAGCAGTAGCCAGGGTCTTGCCCTCCTGTTTGTGAGCTACAGGAGAGCACATCCTTCACTGATGTCCTGAACAAGGAGGAGCCATCTATGGGCATTAAACAATGATACCTTAAGGAGTTACTTGAAGTAACACAGTGTCACGTAGGGAATCTGATAACAGTTTAGTCAGGGCCAGCTGAATGAAAAAGCAACATACTCTGAAAAAAGTATGAGTCTTTCTGAAGTGTTAGAAATGGGTGACGGAGTAGCTGGTTGAGAAGGGACCCTCCTGAGGTTCTCCATCGAGGTGGCTACAAGAGTGAGTTAGGAAAGAATACAGGGTATCTATGGGGTGCCAGGAAAAAAAATGTTTTGATATCTTCCACAGATGCAGAGTTTGGGAGAGTATTGAAGTTCCATCTCACAACTCTCTGAGGTCTAAAGAAGTGTGCAGGTAGTGGGCAACCTCAGCGTGAAAGTCTCTGAGGTGAACTTGCGCTATCCAAATTTATCCATAGTTCCAGAATTACTGATGGGAGGATGGATAGAGGGACTTTGAACACTAGCTCCTGCTTAGTGACATCTGTCACTACCTCCGGATCCAATGGAACTCCTATGCTCCATAGGCAGTACAGTAAATGGGATGCTAAAAAAGTTAAGTTTGGGGAATCCTCCTCACCTCCATGAAAGACCCCATGGAGGAGTCAGAATGGCCACTCCTAGAAAGTGTACTCCTAGGGGAAAATTCCCATCAGAAAGCAATTATTCTGGAGGTAGTGGTGGGCAGGATCCAAACAGCGGAGATAGTGGCCATCCCAGCATAAGGCAAGTCCTTGCCACTAAAATACAAAAGGGGTGATCAACTAAGGAAGAAAGATCTCCCTGTCTCTCCACCAAGCCAAAGCCTCTAGGAAGGAGGACAGGGTTTGATCTTGAACCCTAGTGCTAGGCAGGAAAGAAAAAAGGGTCCTGTAGGGGTGGGACAGATTCAGGAATACCAAAGTCCTAACCAAATCCAAGTAGTATGTGTTTGAGAACGAACCCATACAGGGAATAAAAATCCAACTCTGAAGTAAGATTCTGAGGAAACAACTGAATACTGGGGAAGACAAACCAGATTCGGTGAATGCCTCCACATATCTACTATAGAGCAGAACTGACAAGACCTCTGTACAGGGCAAGGAGCACACCTCCCAACTCCTTAAAGCAAAAAACCCCTGACAAAAAGGGGGTCAAAGGCTCAAAGATATGGATTGATTTTTAAATGTTGTTCTCATAAACTTAGAAAGTTGCTGGAATAACAGGATTTGTCCTAGCCTGTATTTTTCTGAAGGATATGAAGTCTGGAAGTCAAATATATATCATTATTTAGTAACTTAAATTCTCAGGTCATTCTAATGATTTGTCTAAAAATCACACATTTTATGAGGAACAGACTAAAAGGCATGAGGCAAAAATCTGGAAGTTCTGCTAAGATCTGGGCAGTTGAGAGGCATAGCAAGAAACAGCGTGCAGAAGTAACAAATAACGAAGAGCTTCCGATCCGAAGAAAGCCTCAATAGTCTAGTCGCTCTAGATTCGAAGGAGCTAGAACTGAAAATAACCCAGCTGTCCAAGGGTACTTTGCATCCATCAGATCCCAGTCTTAGGATTTGAGGAAGAAGAAGAAAACAGAAGAATGGTCGGATTGATCGGATCGGATGGTGGGAGGAATTAGGATCCAAAAGAGACAGAAAAAATATCCAGTCCAAGGACCTTGTGTCCCATAATACAAGTTAGAGACAGTCAGATCTGAAGGCTTAGGATATAATGAAAAATGGTAGATAAGTGGAGACACATCATAGGAAACGAACCTGTCAGATCCGAGAGGATCTGATGGAGGCCCTATTAACTTTGGATCCAAGGGATGAATCCAACATCCTCATTTTGTTATTCTGTATCTTTCTTTGTCTTTTTTTTAATGGGGGAGCCCTAAAAGAAACCAGTAAAAAGTCTTGAAGTGAATGATGACAGCTGCCCTAAACTTCTCTGTGCAACAGCAAATGAACCAACCTCCAGTCCATCCTTGACCAGTTAAGCGCATTCACAGTGATTCAGGACACACAAGCCACCAGCAGTCCGCGATATTGCTCCCAACCTCCCATCACAAAAAAATCCATACAAAGTAAAAAAATAATGGGGGACAAAACCAAACAAAAATGGACAAATGTCTAAACATTGCTCTTATAAACCTTGAAAGTTTTTGTGTTACCATCCATTTGCTGAAAGATATGAAGTCCGAAACTTAACTGCTTGTCATTATTTACTGAATTTAATCCTCACTAAAGCTGCAAAAAATCTGGAAATCACAAATTATTTTGAGAAACAAACCAAAAAATATGAGGCAAAAATCTGGGCAGTCTGTGAAAAACTGAACAGTAAAGAGGCATAGTCCGTGACACCTTGCAACCTGTTAAAGCGAGAAAACCTGCCAAATAATAAAAAAAAACAAAAAAAACAATAGAATAACAGGTTAGCATAGCACGAGTTTCCTGAAGGACAAAAAAATTGGAAAAAAAGAATAAAGGTTTGCTGACTGATAAAGGACCACCTGAGAGATCAACCACGTGAACCAAAACAGAAGGGCAACATTTCAAGCTGGAAGCGGCCACTGAGGGGGGAAAGAAGGAGAAGATTTAGATAAGAAATAAATTAACAAAATGTAGACAAATTTGGATAAAGAAAAGTTCTGAGTTCGAGACTTGGAATCCTCCGTCTAACCATGATGGCGGCAAACTGAATCTGGGGAGTTAAGGATAGTGTGGTGCATTATTGGAAGAGGGAGGATCTGAAGACTAGGATCCATGGTCTTGGAAATGCAGCCATGTCGGATCTGAGGATCAGATCTGGGACCCATCAGTGAGGAAGAATGAAAAGGACATCAGATCTGCATTTCTACATCTTATAACATAGTCACTGCTTATAAGTCATCTACTACCTGGATGCAAATTCTCTTTGTGTTATTTGTTAACCAGGGAGAGCACTGATCAACATGGATCTTTTTCAGATTCAGCCTGGAAGCACTGTCTGGTTAAGTGACTTCCTCAGAGTTACAGTTAGGCAAACAGAGGCTGAAAGAATCAAACCCTGGCCCACATGAAAGAGCTATTAACAGCTCACAGCCTTAATGCTCTGTACCAACTGCCAGACATGCGTCCTAATGACTTATGCTATTCTACCTGGTTACTAACACCTAGCAAAATGGAAACAATGTTCTCTAGTGGTTATAGTTATTACCAGAAGGAGTGATTTACAATTACTTCTCCTCCCCGCTTTTGTAAATAAATGTTGACATTTGGGGAGGAGTGTTCTTCTGCAGACCACTGCATGCCCAAGTGGTCAAGGTCCAGGAGGTGAAAGAAAAATCTTCAATAAATAACAGAGTGGTTTCAGCAAACAAGAGGGCATCAGATAATGAGGTGGTATTTAGTAGCAAAATGAGAGGGGCTATTCATCAGCTACAAAGAAGACGTTAGCACACCTGAAGATGAATACAAAGCAGCTGGCTACTGCCCTGCCACAAGCTCCATGGTGTGCTGAGGGCAAGCAGGCAGCATAACAATTGTCATGGTTTACCAGAAACACTAAAAGTACAAGATGTTCAGAGAAGCAAAGCACGTCACATTGATAAGAAAAGTAACATTTATTGTGCAAAACAGATATCTCAATTTTCAATCTCATGTGAAATTGTGAAACACAGTACGGTTATGCATGCATGTTCAACACATAACCACTGCACAGTACAGCAACATCAAGGAAAAAATGAGAAAGGAAGTAAATTGCCAAAGAGCCTTAGAGAATAGTGAGAAAATGTAACTAATGTCAGCTATGAGAATTTCAAATGGGATGGAGATATATGAAGCACAATAACTGCACAGAATAATCAGCAAATCATAGAATCAAAGAAAATATGAGGCAACTGGGCCCTGTCGCCATTTACTTCTTGCTAGTACTCTCCCTTAGCCTTACCTTTGTTTCAAGGAGAAACAAGCTGGTCATACCAGGGGTGAATGATAAAGCCTTTTATCAAGAAAGACAGAGAACCATAGATGTACTCCTAAAGCCTACATCCTATAGACATGAGATGAATGCAGATCAGTGGATACGCCGTCAGGTAACACCAGCGTTCATACAATGAGAGCAACACTTCAATCTTCAGCAGCTGTATCATGTACAACATGGAACAGATAAAGGACCACAGCATGTGGACATCACCACCACCAACAGTAGCAGAAATGTAAGAATACTGTCATATGAAATGTAGTGTCAGTGGTACAAGGTCTTGAAACTATACATACAACAGGCACATGTGCAAGGTGTAGAATGGATGCATCAATGCAGATGTGCAGACATCATCTGCACTACCTTACTCATGTGTGCTAACTCTCACCCTAACCCTAAACTTACACCTGCCCCTAATGGCAACCCCACATATTAGGTTGCACTTCATCTTAGCCGATAGGCTGAGAAGTGATTAAATATCCTTTCCTTAACAGTATCACTATAGAACACACACACACACACACACACACACACACACACACACACACACACACACACACACACACACACACACACACACACACACACACACACACACACACACACGCAGACACACACACATGCACACACACACACACACACACACACACACACACACACACACACACATGCATGTGTATGTGGAGACAGACCTTATGCTGAAATGTCTGGCATAAACAACAGCTTTGGGACTGTAACCAACTCCCATTTACTACATTCAGCATTCCACACTCCCAGTCTCGACCACATAGAAAGCAACATAGACCGATTCTAACACCAGAAATGGCATTCAATGGCCTGTGTACTCAATAAACTGTATGATACCCACTTAGGACATATTAAAGTAACAGCATGAGGTACTGCATACAGCCAAAATGTTCTAATAACTAACAGCAAATAATAGGAAATGCCTGTAACAGACTGGCAGAGAAGCAGAGTACAACAGAAAGCGAAATGGCAATACAACAAGCACACCACTTCTTGCAACAATAACATTTGGAGGATTATGTATCATATTTTGGGCACAAGGCATACATCAGTCTCAGCTGTCAGCTTTCCTGCAGACAAGGGGTTCTGATACTTGTTCTCCTGACAAGGGGTTCTGGTACTTGTTCTCCTGACAAGGGGTTCTGGTACTTGTTCTCCCGACAAGGGGTACTGATACATGTTCTCCTGACGAGGGGTTCTGATACTTGTTCTCCTGACGAGGGGTTCAAGGGGTTCTGATACTTGTTCTCCTGACAAGGGGTTCAAGGGGTTCTGATACTTGTTCTCCTGACAAGGGGTTCTGATATTTGTTCTCCTGACAAGGGGTTCTGGTACTTGTTCTCCTGACAAGGGGTTCTGGTACTTGTTCTCCTGACAAGGGGTTCTGATACTTGTTCTCCTGACGAGGGGTTCTGATACTTGTTCTCCTTCACTTCAGATGAGATCAAGCGTGTATAAATAAAGGCCACCAGTGGCTTTGTATTCTGTGTCCTTCCACAGGATGATCCAAGAGTCCTCAGTGCACAAGGTAGGTTGATTCATTTGTTTATACACAAAGGTTCTAATTATATACAAATTACAACACTTCCATTCTTTATTCATCACCTCATGTATAAGCTGTAACATTCTTAAACTCTTATTGCGTTTCTGTCTTATCAGAATACCCATATTATTGTTTACCTATTAAAGTGCTGTGAATTATATGCAAATTAACATATTCTAATTAATAAAAGTATGACTGTAAAACTAGTGCAAGGAGTGGCGTATTCATGTCTTAAAATCAATGCATATGTCCTTTCTGTTCTCATCTCTGTACAATGGGTTATTTATATAAACTACAGCTAAACTGTGTAATGCATTGCTCTGTCAGCCTGTTTGTCCTTTAACACAGTGTATTAAGAATCTAAGCTGTTTAAGGAGATGCTTCATGTAGTCAAGGATAAGGTTTTAACTCTAAGCAAGTCAGCTGACCAAACAGTATTGTTAGGTTGGCCCTGAATGGTCACTTGTGCCTACTGGGCTGACAAGGTAAATAAATGTATTTGTGTGTGTGTGTGTGTGTGTGTGTGTGTGTGTGTGTGTGTGTGTGTGTGTGTGTGTGTGTGTGTGTGTGTGTGTGTGTGTGTGTGTGTGTGTAGTTGTGCATGCGCATGTGTATGCATGCATGTGTGTCTGAGTGTCTTAAGGTGTTTGCCTTACAAACACAAGGTACAGGGTTTGAATCTCACAAGGGATAATTGGCTAGGCTTAAAATGGCTCGCAAGGGCAGTTAGCCTAGTACTAACCTATGAACCTATGAACCTATATAATGAATAATTGCAGCTGTGAGTTTGATTGAAACAAAAAACATCAAAAATGCGTATCAGTGATTGCTATTAATCTCCACTGAAATAATCAAAAAAAGTAATCACAAATGTAAATCAATAGGTTACATTTGTGATTACCAAAAGTAAAACAAAAACAACTTTTACATGGGGGCTCTAACCCCCCTCCCCAGAAATTAAATATACTAACTCCATGGTCAGTTCTTAAAATATGTAATAGTCAAGCTAATGACTTCGACTATTACATAATTCAACCAACTGTACCAGTGACAAAAAGTACCAGAGTTTCATCAAGCAAGGAAATGTGTGTAGTGATAAATCACATAACACAATATATACACATATATATATATATATATATATATATATATATATATATATATATATATATATATATATATCTAGGGTCTATATTATATTGTCGAAAGTTGATTTCAGCGAACGCTCACATGAGTGAAAACGCTGGAAATCGAACTTCTGATTGTGGGGGGCTGTGGCCCCCACACCCCCCCTAACTATATATTCCAACTCCGAGTTCGCACTACAGTCAGGAAAGGGCAAAATATCCCACTTCTCACTGCACCACGACCCCACAAACACCCTTTCGATTACCAGCATTTTCGTTCATGTGGGCATTCGCTGAAATCAACTTTCGACAATGTAATATAGACCCTATATATATATATATATATATATATATATATATATATATATATATATATATGGGTCCTCTTTAGAATGTCAAATGTTCACACACACACACACACACACACACACACACACACACACATATATATATATATATATATATATATATATATATATATATATCAGTCTACTTCTAAATTCTGAAGATTCAAAACTTCGCATTTGTTGTGGTTGAGACCATAAGATTGAAGTTTTTATGTTTTTATGGGGGGGGGCAAGCTCCCCTGCACCCCCCCACCCCGGCTAATTAAATATACCAACTCCAAGATCACACAACAGCAAAGAAAACAGTAAATATACCATTCCATGCTGTATTTTAATGGCTTGAAGTTTCAAAACTTCAATGTTATGGCCTCAACCATAAGAAATTCAAAGTTTTGAAACTTCGAAATTTAGAAGTAGATGCGTGTGTGTATGTGTGTATGTGTGTATGTGTATATATATATATATATATATATATATATATATATATATATATATATATATATGCATGTGTGTGTGTTTGTGTATGTGTGTGTGTGTGTGTGTGTGTGTGTGTGTGTGTGTGTGTGTGTGTGTGTGTGTAGCAGGGGAGTGTGGGGGCACAGCTCCCCCACAATGGGGTGCAGGGGAGCTTGCTCCCCTGCAAAAACAAGTAAATTCAAACTTCCATTCTTTGATGTTTTGGCAGTCCGGTATTCTCTCATTTGAAGCTTCTGGAGTTGGTGTTCTGAATGTTGATGTTCTGATCATTCAACGTTCTGATTTAGACATATATATATATATATATATATATATATATATATATACGTATATATATATATATATATATATATATATATATATATATATATATATATATATATATATATGGTTCCCCTTCATAATATCAAATTACTGAATGCTCGAAATTCAGTAACTCGAAATTATAAAGTCGAACCAACAAAAATATCGAAACCCACAAGCACGAAAACAAAAAACCCCGAACATGCAGAACACATCCACTGCACAACACGCACACCACACAACCCACATAACATAAACTACAAGCCCTACACTACATGTATGTAAGGGGACAAGCCCCCCTGCACCCCCCTCACCCCCCTACTTATATATTCTAACTCCGACCGCACTAATACACAAAAAAAACACCACACAGACATTTTAAACTGCCTCGCACACACACAAACACATCACACATACACAGACATATCCAACACTCACACGCATACTCCCACCTCCCTACCCTAACCCACATGCACAACTTACAAAAAACACACATACACTCACTTACCTTCACTCCCATAAAACATCCATTCTCACACACTTCCTGTCCCGTAGCTGACATGCATAATCTTGGAATCTTGAAATTGTGAACCCTCCCCCCCAAACACCACTAAACACATAAAACACAAGTGTATGTAGGAGAGCAAGCCCCCTGCACCCGCCACCCCCCAGCAACTTAAATATACCAACTCTGAGATTGCACTATAGCGAGGACAAGGGAAATCTCCCGGTCCACGCTGTATGCTGATCTCCGTTCAGGATTTTGAAATTTTAAAACTTTGAGCATATGATCTTTGATCATATGAGATTCGAAGTTTTAGACTTTGATATATATATATATATATATATATATATATATATATATATATGTATATATATGTATATATATATATCTCGATACATATACACACAGTTTTATATATATATATATATATATATATATATATATATATATATATATATATATATGAGTATACATAAAAGAATCTAAAATAATCTAATCAGAGTAGCATCAGCAGCAGTAATATCTATACTCAAAAATATCTGAACTTAACCATATTGAAACATACAATTTCATCCCTGGGATGAACCTACTTCCTTAGCCAATATTTAATTTCTTGATGTTTTATATGATACTCTGCCACTGCAGGATATACCTTCTAGATACTGATCCCTATTTCAACAAAATTGCAATTGGATATTATTTTACTGTTCAGATAGGTTTATGTCCATTCATGAAGTACACATGCCACTCACCCCAACTATATTTGTAAAAAAACTACTTTAAAATTGATTAGTTTGCAATTACAGTATATCCATTATGTCTGAATACTGCACAGCTGTATAATTAACTCTGTAACTCTGTTTCTCCCCTTCATTGTAATCTGTTGTACTGCCACCCCCACCTGCCTTTTGTTTCTTTCATAACTATCTAAAGTATGTTTTGTTCTGTCTTAACAAAGGAGCAACTGATGCCACTTAAGCAACTAACAGTATGTAAGTAGGTCATCCCAGCAAAACAGAATAAACATAAAATACATTTCATTTATTACCCTATTGTGAGGATGTCTGTACTATGTGCCAGAGACCTGATCTATGCTATTATACACCTGCTAAGTCATCTCCTATCTACATGTAATCTGCCTTGTTGTGTACTAGGTTCACATAGGCATACATTTGTCCTAGCAAGTCATTTACAGTTTCCAAAGTGCTGCTGTTTGCCTCCTTTCTTCCCCTCAAGTTTCCCCAGTATATAATTTGATGTTTATTATTTAGTGAGCTGTACTGGGTAGTATAAAGCACTGGTGAAACAAACTGATATAAACCGTTGTTGAAATTACAGTTTCTCTGTATTGTGATGTGCTATTATTCCCTCTACTCCAATTACGATAATTGCAGTAATTGCACATTGCTCATGTTAATTAGTACAAGGCACAAAACTGTATCCTGTCCTATATTGCATTTTTCCACATGAAAATACCACATGGGTAACAAATATGTTCCATTGTTTGACGTGTGGTTAGCAAATACGTCCTTTTGTTTTATGTATGACGAAACACCCCACTCACTACCTACACACTGCACTCGCAAGTTTTGATATTGTGTGGTTTGTGTAAAAGCATGAAGGCAGCCTTCAGTGGTACGCATCTGTTCAATGTACTTACCCAGGCACCATGAACATGGTTCTTCATTACTGGAAGAGGTAGGCCACAATAATTAGGTGAGTTTGTGTCATCACCCAGCTTGTCAGCTGGTGGAAAATTCAAAAGGAAGTTAAGCACTTACAAAATACATAAAACTACAACACTAGCAAGACTAAGGGCAGTTGAAATTTTCTCCTGAGAATATAACATGCAGAGTTATCTCTGTAAGGGGCACAAATATTTGCTTTCTAATTTGGGTGCTGGATTTCACATCCAAAATACATTTCTGGTTATCATGTCCCATTGTGCAGATTATTCTGTTTTGACTGCATATGTTGTTTGCATTCCATACCTGCAAATCTGATGCTTCATATGATACCTGAAACATGATAATTATTTATTTAGCTTTATTTGTCTTTGTTGACTGGGAAATGTCTGACTGGGTAAAACTCATTTTCAGCAGAGGGGCAGGGAGAAGAGCTTCCATATTTAAGTTACACATGATCTATATATATAATTGCAAGGTAACATTGCCAAGATTTTGCTTAGTTGGTTTATACTTTTTTTTTTTTTTTATATTAACAGAAATTTGAATTTCTTACCAAACATTTGTAATAACTATATGTATTTTACAAAGTTTATATTATTGCTGTTTATCTGTGTATAGATTGCACTGACTAGGCATATGTACAATACTGTCCATTGTCAGAATTGTCCACAGTGGCATGCTGCAATACTAATCAAAACAATCCACTGTAATATACTTTCGAAAGGGTCTATATTAGAACATCGAAGTTTCAGAACTTCGAATGTTCTAATTTCAACCCCTATTTAACGAATGCTGACATCGAACACACAGAACAGCAAATTTTTTCCTAGGGAAAAAATTTTGCTGTTCCAAAACACATACACACAACACAAGCACACCAAACAAACAGCAATCCACACACATACACCTAAAATCTTACATCAAACCATAGACTAAACTGTACATACACCACTAACTATCCACTTACCTTAACCCAAACCCTAACCCTAAGGTCCGTCACTATCGCACACTCACCTCACCCGCTCCCTAAACTTAACTCACCTACCCTGCCCTAACCCTCACGTCCACACAATCGCACACTTACCTGACCCGCGCCCTAACCCTAACTCACATAACCTGCCCTAACCCTCACTTCCACACAATTGCACACTTACCTGAACCCGACACGTAACATTCCAACACAGCACTGAAAATAGCGAAGCGACAGAAATGGACAACCAAATTCTTTCCCTAGGAAAAAATTTGGTTTTCTGCAGCTTCGCTATTTTCAGAGTTCGCTGAATAGTGGTCGATATTAAAACATTTGAAGTTCTGAAACTTTGATGTTCTAATATAGACCCCTTTCTAAAGCCTATGTTGGTCACCACATATTTTACTGATAACATGCTATGCATAGTCATGTACACCAAGTTATGCCAGGTGCGAAAGATCAGCACTGTGACTGTCTCCATATCTCTCAATCTCTTAAAGCAAGACATCTGAACAAAGCCATAAATAATCAGTGGACAAATGCCCAAAAATAGGGACAATTTTTAAACATTGCTCTTGCAAACTGTGATGACCCACCACTGGACCAGTAATCAAGCAGCCTCAATCCTCACCACTGGCAACAGTGGGGGGGATGTATACTAGGAGGATTACAAGTACACACACAGTCTTTTCAGATGCAGCTCTCTGCATCACGTGCAATTTCCCTTAAGAGCACACAGAGACCACTGTCAGTCTGGGGCTGGTTTCTCCCTGATTCTCCAGATCCCCAGTAAGACTCCCCACTTGGACAGCTATAGAGTTGAGATCTCAGCTGAGTGGCCAAGCCAAGAACTCCATCACCCTCTCTGTCCAACCAGTGCATCATGTCCCTGCCCAAGTAGCTGACAGACACACACACTTTTTGAGGTTTGATTTACATACGCACACACACACACACACACACACACACACACACACACACACACACACACACACACACACACACACACACACACACACACACACACACACACACAGAGCCACCCCTGGGAAAGGCTGGCACAGGTTTACTAGCCATGTCTTCTTTTTCCTAGACTATAAGGTAGTTATCACTGCTACCAGCCAACTCCTTATCAGCTAATGTAAGGCCCTTAACAAAGGGTGTCCAATCTTACTGTGTAATACTAATATTAATACAAATGGTAGTTTGACCAAGAGCAAGGTTATTAGGAGTGGCCCACACAGTGTCACCAAATAAATATGCAAGTACTCTCAAAACTTAAAAATCTCTAGACAGATCAGCCACAATGAAAGGTTTAAATATATTTAATAATAAATAATAATATATATACATATATATATATATATATATATATATATATATATATATATATATATGGAAAAACAAGACTAAATAAGACTAGGAAGAAATAAACTTATACTACTGAAAACCTCTGAACTGTTAAAAACAAAAAAACAATGAATAGACACTGAGCCAGAACTGTTATTTGCTGAGTGCTTTTGTTCGCTTTGATAACAGTAGAACTTCATCAGAGCAAAATGTAATGTTTTTGCAGTACTGTACGAGCTTTAAATAGTGTAACTGGTAAAAAAATGCTTCACTATGATTGGTAGATAGACTACGCTAATGCAGGAGTATTTGGATTAATGAGAGACACTGCTGTAAAACTTTTAGTTATGTACTCACCATAACTTCAGATGTTTGGGATCCATCTCGCCTACATTCTGACTGATGGGTTCGGAGCCGATCCTCGGCTCCGACTCGGCACGCTTATGCCAAAGAATGAAGTCTCTTATTGGCTGAGCTTACTATATCCCAGGATGCACCACTACCAGTCCCCCAGATCTAGTTTGTCCGCATACATGCACACACGCATGCACTGCTTATATAACATTGACAGATGATACAAGATAAAAAACAGTAGAACTCAAACCGTTCAATCTCTTCTGATCTCCAAGGCAGGGGGAAGGAGGGTGGGTATTAGGAATGTGGCGAGATGGATCCCAAACATCTGAAGTTATGGTGAGTACATAACTAAAAGATGTTATGTGATCCTATCTCGCCTACATTCTGACTGATGGGACAGCGTCCCTAGCACCTAAATCCTGGGTGGCTCACTGGAAAACACTCCTGAGTACCGTGGAACCAAATGATGCTCGTCCTTTAGATGCCACATCCAATTTATAGTGGGAAATGAAAGTGTGCGGGTTGGACCAAGTAGCCGCAGCACAAATCTCATAAATAGCGAGCTTGGAATGGAATGCAATAGAGGTAGCCATAGCTCTAGTAGAGTGAGCTTTGACAGATGTCGTAAGTTGTTTATTTGAAGAGGAATAAGCTAGAGTTATGCAATCTCTGATCCATTTGGCAATAGTAGCTTTAGTGATGGTTTTACCCAGTTTATTATCTGAAAAGGACACAAACAATTGATCTGTTTTCCGAATTTGTTGAGTCCTATCTAGATAGAAGCGCAATTGCCTGTGAACATCCAATGTATGGAAGGTGTATTCCGCTCTGTTTGAAAATTTTGGAAAGAAAACTGGTAGCTCTAAAGATTGTTGGAGACAGAGATTAGAGCAAACTTTTGGGACAAAAGATGGATTAGGCCTAAGAGATACTCTATCCTTGTGAAAAATCAAATACGGTGGTTTGATAGATAGGGCTTGAAGTTCTGAAACTCTTCTTGCAGAGGTAATTGCAATTAAGAAGGCAGTTTTCCAAGACAGATATTTCAACTCACATGTAGCAGTCGGTTCAAAGGGGGAAGATGTTAAGGCACGAAGTACCAAATCAAGATCCCACGGAGGCGCAGGATGAAAAACTGGGGGTCTTAAAAGCACAGCACCTTTCATGAAAGTTTTACATAATCTGCTGCTCATCAACAGTGGGTCTATGGAATCGTGAAATTTGGAGATAGCTGCTAGTTGGACTTTAATAGTAGAGACTGAAGATCGTTGATTAAACAAGGATGTTAAAAATTTCAAGACCTCTGGTATCGGGGCAGTAATAGGGTCTAAGCCTCTGAGTTGAGCCCAGATAGCAAACCTCTTCCACTTACTGTGATACAATTTCTTAGTGGTGGGTTTGTGGGCTGAAGATAAAATGTGAATAACTACCGGGTCCAAGGTGTGATTTCTGACTATAGTCGGAAGTGGAGGAGCCAAGCTGTTAATTTCAAAGTGTGACGGGACTGGTGCTGTTGTCCCGACTGATGAACCAGAAGGTCCGGAATTAGATCCAAGAACCAAGGACCGTCCAGGGTATATTTCTGTAGGTAGGGGAACCATACCTGGCGAGGCCAATCAGAGCAATTAGAATCATTGTGGACCCCAATTGGGAAGCTTTCTGGATGACTTTGGGGAGGAGTGGAATCGGAGGGAAAGCATAAAGCAGTCCTGTTGGCCAAGGTTGGACTAGAGCATCTGTAGCTGTCTCCCTTGGCGGGGTCAAGGAAAAGAACCTTTGCATTTAAGTGTTTGTGGTGTTGCAAACAGGTGCAGCACGGAATCCCCATCTTTGAAAATCTGAGCTGCTACTGTTTAGTTCAGAGACCACTTTCGTGAGGAGAGAGAATAGTCCTGCTCAGTCTGTCTGCCAATACATTGGATTTGCCTGGAATGTGGGTCGCTACCAGGAAGCGCTTGGTAGCCACTGCCCATTCCCACACCCTCATGGCCTCTCTGCAAAGGGGTAAGATCTGGTCCCTCCTTGTTTGTTTAGATACCAGACCACCGACATGTTGTCTGTGTGGATGGCGATAATGCCTTGAGGAGAAACTTGTGGAGGGCTTGTAAGGACAGAAGTACAGCCCTCATTTCCAACACATTGATATGGAGAAATGTTTCGTTTGGAAGCCAAGAACCCTGAACTGACCTGCCCAGACAATGCCCCCCCCACCCCATCTGGGAGGCATCCGTAGTCAAGGTGGCCACGGAGGGTATAACAAAGGGTCTTCCCTGATTCAGATTGGATGGCAGAAGCCACCAGCAGAGGTCCCGTTTGCACGTTTCTGTAATCAGTATGTGATGATTGAGGGGGAGATCTTGAAAAGACCATTGTGTCGATAATAGCCACTGGAGAATCCTCATGTGCAACCTTGCCAGAGGAACTAGGAGAACCGTGGCAGACATTGAACCTAAAAGTTGCAGGACCATCCTGGCTGGGGCTTTGGATCTTAGAAGCAGGGCTTGGACTTGATCTTGTAATGTTTGTATCCTTTCGGTAGGAAGGAAGATCCGATTAATTTTGAGTCTATCTCTGCTCCTATGAATCTTATGTGAGAAGGCAGCAAGACAGACTTTGACCAGTTGAATGTAATTCCCAGGAAGCACCCAGGAGATGGTGGCTTGTAGGTTCTCTAGTAGTAGATGCCTGGTGGTGGCAGTCAGGAGCCAGTCGTCCAGATAGGGAAACACTTGGAATCTGAGACTCCTCAGGTGAGCAGTCACTACTGCCAAACACTTGGTGAACACCCTGGGGGCTGTGGTGAGACCAAAGGGCAGTGCACAAAATTGGAAATGACTGTCTCCCAGGCTGAAGCGCAGATACCTCCTGGGCGCCTGATGTATCGGTATGTGATAATAGGCGTCCTTGAGATCTATGGAGCGCATCCAAACATCTTTCTCCAACAATGGGAGAATGGATTGTAAAGTGACCATTGAATTTGGACTTCATGACGGACTGGTTTAGTTTGCTGAGATCCAAAATGGGTCTCAGGTCCCCTGTCTTTTGGCACTAAAAGAACCTTGAGTAATTTCCGGATCTGATCTGGTCTGTGGGGACGGTTGGATGACTCCTTTTCTAGCAGCTTTGAAGCTTCTGCGGCTGCAATTTCCCTTTGACTGGGTGGTGGGTCCGGGATTTTTTTGGACGGTGGGGGTGTGTGAAGGGAATGGTGTAACCTCCGGCAATAATCCGAAGCACCCATCTGTCCTGAGTAATAGACTCCCAGGCTTTTAGGTGCTTGGCAAAACGGCACCCGACTGGCTCCGGAGCAGCACAGCCGGGCAATCCCTCATGGAGTGTGGGAGGCTGAAGAGCCACGAAAGGACTCGTGGTCTCCAGTGTTGCGGGGGCCTCTGCCGCCTCTGGGATGGCGTCTCCCAGAAAAATTTCCCCCTCCTCTGCCTCTGGAAGGGGAATCTTCCTGCTGTTGAGGAAAGAATTTCTGTGATTTGCGGAACCACATCTTCCCTCCTCTTTTGGCCTTGGGATAAGGCCGAAAGGGAGTGGAAAATCATGCTGCTACGGCAGATAAAGTCTTTCCCTCCTGCTCACAGCGGGTAAGAGTGCCTTTTACCTTGGGTCCAAACAAAGGGGACCCATCAAAGGGAGCGTCGGCAAAGGAAGACTTGAAGGCCTCCGCGAAATGACACAAAGCAGACCAGGCTTGTCTTAGTAGAGCCACGCCTGTGCCTGCCGCTCTGCCCGCCCTTCGGCCGCATATGAAATGAGCCCCATGGATGAGTTAGAAATCGAGGTAAGGGTAGCCAACTGAGAGCCAACCGACTGGGCTAGCTGCTCAGGTAGGTTACCTGAGAGGGAGTCTGAGAGCTCCTTGACCAGATCCCTCTGTAGTCTGGTGAAATGTGCCAAATAATTCCAGGGACCTCAGAGTAAAGGCCGCTGATGTCAGGGTGCGCTTCCCGTGCGGTCCATGCTCCTAGACTCCTTATTGGGAGGATGGACGGATGTTGAAGCCTCTGCCACGTCCTGCTGGGTAGCAGATGCCACCACCATGGCATCTACAGCCACGCCTTTCATTAAGAACTCCTTCTCGGGTGGGGCAGACAAAAATTTGTTAGGGCGAGAAGGCACTGGTTCCACAGTATCTGGATGTTCCCACGCCCTCCTGACAAACCAAATCTAGGAGCTCGTCGAAGGGCGGAGACACCCAGGAGGCGGAGGGCTGAGCCGAAGGCCTTGAGGAACACCGACTCATCAGCGGAGGGGGGTTTGGAATTCCAGCCGCCTCGTTGCTTGAGGATCTCTAGAATGTCTGCAAATGAGACATCATCCGAGGGGCGACTTTGGGGACCCCTCCGCATCATCAAGATCAGTGTCCGATGTAAGAGACTCATCGGGGAGTTCACGTGCTTCCTCTTGCACGATCTCTTCCTTGGGGGCTCCTCCGAAGACAACTCGAAAGACCCTCAGGAGGAGGGAACCCCCAGTGGGGGTAACCTCAGGCCCAGGGCTCCGCTGCCTAGAGACAGGGAACTGCCAAAGACCCAGTCTCCATGCCCAGGGAAGGTGCAGGTAAAGCGTGAGATGGCCAAAGAAGATTTGGCCAAGGCACTCCTCATAGCTCTGAAGGCGGACCCCCAGAATCCTGGGAGGGTCCAGTCTCGAGCCATGATAGCAGGCGGAAGTCCCGCAGCGAAGCACCGAGAGGGAGGCTCGGAACCGACTGCATTGGTCCCGGCGTCACCCCGGGCCCGGCCGAAGAAGTCCGTGTGCTAAACTCGGACCCGAAGGCCGGGGTTGGAGTAAGGGTCGGAGCCAACCCTAGGATCTCCACTGGCTCCATCAGCACCTACTCCGATGGAGCCGAAGCGGTCGGAGGAGGAATGGCAATGGAATGGGCTATCGGCTCCGAAGCCAATTGGGTCGGAGCCGAAACTAATTTCTGAAAGACTGGGGACTGGAAAAGTCTTTGGAGTACCCTGTCTATGTCCGAATCTGACATCCTTGATGACCTGGAAGAGACCGAACGGGTCCGAGTAGGCCTCTCCAACAGCTCCAAGGGACTAGAGGACCGTTTCCGAATCGACTCGATAATTATCGGCGCCGAAGGAGTGTCCAAACCAATTTCCATCGGTGCCGAAGAGGGCTTCGGCACCGAGGAGGAAGTGTCTGAGCGGACAACCTTCATCGGCTCCAAGATCAGTGGAGCGATGAGGGTGACCCGCCTCTCGAGCCCAACCGTTGGCTCGAACCCAGAGGAGTCGAGGCTGGAGGCATCGAGGCAGACCGTTCCGCCCTCGGCTCGAAGTCCATGGAGCCGGAGAAGCCTGCCTATGTCTGCTAGTGTCGGCCACGGACTGGTGAGGTTTGATTTACATCACACACACACACACACACACACACACACACACACACACACACACACACACACACACACACACACACACACACACACACACACAGAGCCACCCTGGGAAAGGCTGGCACAGGTTTACTAGCCATGTCTTCTTTTCCTAGACTATAAGGTAGTTATCACTGCTACCAGCCAACTCCTTATCAGCTAATGTAAGGCCCTTAACAAAGGGTGTCCAATCTTACTGTGTAATATTAATATTAATACAAATGGTAGTTTGACCAAGAGCAAGGTTATTAGGAGTGGCCCACACAGTGTCACCAAATAAATATGCAAGTACTCTCAAAACTTAAAAATCTCTAGACAGATCAGCCACAATGAAAGGTTTAAATATATTTAATAATAAATAATAATATATATACATATATAAATATATATATATATATATATATATATATATATATACATATATATATGGAAAAACAAGACTAAATAAGACTAGGAAGAAATAAACTTATACTACTGAAAACCTCTGAACTGTTAAAAACAAAACAATGAATTGAGCCAGAACTGAGTTTGCTGAGTGCTTTTGTTCGCTTTGATATCAGTAGAATTATCAGAGCAAAATGGGACAGTTTTTGTAGTACTGTACGAGCTTTAAATAGTGTAACTGGTAACAGCTTCACTATGACAGATAGACTACGCTAATGCAAGAGTATTTGGATTAATGAGAGACACTGCTGTAAAACAAAATGTTTTGGATGTTAGCAGATAAAACCTTTTGTTTTACAGCAGTGTCTCTCATTAGTCCAAATACTCCTGCATTAGCGTAGTCTATGTACCAATCATAGTGAAGCATTTTTATACCACTTACACTATTTAAGGCTCGTACAGTACTGCAAAAGCATTACATTTTGCTCTGAAGAAGTTCGATTGTTATCAATAAAGCGAACGAAAGCACTCAGCAAATAACAGTTCTGGCTCAGTGTCTATTCATTGTTTTTTTGTTTTTAACAGTTCGGAAGTTTTCGGTATATATATATATATATATATATATATATATATATATATATATATATAGATCCATATCAGATCCACAAAACCACACTCCCCGGACGACCAAATCACTGAGCCTACATCCATGACACCACATATCCCCGACAACGGTAAGTATAAGTATTATGGAACGGAATGTATTCCCATATCTGCAATACAACTAAAAAACAAAAAGTAAAACCCCCTTATTAAATATACCAACTCCTAGATCGCACAACATTGCAGACATGGGAATACATCCCGTTCCACACTACTCACCATTGTCAGTGATCTCCTCCATCAGCAATGTGGTCTCAGTGATCTCGTCGTCGGGGAAGTGTGGTTTCATCGATATGTCAGGTTCCCATATAATATATATATATATATATATATATATATATATATATATATATATATATATATATATATATATATATATATATATATATATATATATATATATATATATATATATATATATATATATATAATATATATATATATATATATATATATATATAAAATATATATATATATATATATGGTTTACTATCAAAAGCAAGAATAACACTTCTTTTATTTATTACAATGAAAAAAAGTTTAAATTTTTTTTTCATCTAAATTTTGAACTTCCCTTTCTTCGACGTCCACATTCGATGTTGTTCGAAACAGCAGGAGGTGATGTCAGACACCCAGGCTATTCTGTTTAATGTGCCATGAAAATTTTACTTTTACAGCATAAGTTTTTACTGTTTTGCAGTGGGCAAGCCACCCTGCACCCCCACACCCCCTGTATATTATATTTACCAAATCTGAGATCGCACTAGAGTGAGGAAAAGGGTAGATTTTTCTGATTCCCCACTGTAGTGTGATCTCCAATAAGAACATCGACCTCATAACAGCAAATGAGCAGTAGATTTTCTCCCTGGGTCTCCACTGAAAATGGGCTCTGCTTGGCCCAATGGACTTCCCTGGTCATCAAACTGGAAATAAATAAATAAATAAACATTCCCTAATGGAAGTGTGCAGATTGGCATTACGAGACTTTGGGAACAAGCATTTGATCACCCAAGGTTAGTGTAAGTGCACACACACACACACACACACACACACACACACACACACACACACACACACACACACACAAAAAAACACACACACACACATTGTTAAGTATAATGGAGACAGTTTCTTTAAGTAAAGTTCAGTTTATTAATAATGGAAAAGTCATAGCAAAATTCATGTTTAACTTAGAACAAGCACATTTTTGTTTAACATACATCTGGTTACTTCAAATTCAGTTCTGTGTTTGTTATTCCACTGTTAAAATGTCAAATAGTCTGTAGGCCTTTTTATATGTGCAATGGGTAATCTCATCAATAAAACATTATATTCCTAACAGTTGCCAGGGTACCATGCTGCAACAAAACAAGAAGACATTGCACAGGAAATTCATAAAGAAGTAAGCTTGTTGAAAGCACCTTTGGACTATGATAAAACTGGAATGTGAAACAGACTATGTTTTGTTTCCTTTGTGGGAGTAACAGAAAAGGTCCTTTATATATTTTCTGTTGCTTCATATGTACATACAAGAAGAGTCTGCACCAGTATTATAAACCTTTATTATTTTATGGACTTGTAGTTTCTGCTGCATTGGACGTATATATTTATGTGTGTGTGTGTGTGTGTCTATATACATATATATATATATATATATATATATAGGTTTACTATCATTAATTCGAAAATAAAAACAAATCATGTCTTTATTTTCGAAGTGTTACATCGGAAATGAACATTAATCCACCTAACCTCGAAGGGTGTATTGTCTAAAATGTAGCTGACATTTACGCAATACACAGCAAACCCAACCTTCCCATAACCACCTACCTACCTAACCGGCGCCTGCACCTACGGGGCTGTGCCCCACACCCCCCTAACTTAATATTCCAACTCCGAGATCGCACTACAGTATTTCCCTAACTGCACTGCCCATGAGCTTAACGTTGGAATTGTGAATGCACAGTCCATTCGAATGGCTCACACATCATATATATATATATAACATCTGATGTTAATATATATATATAAATAGACTTTGCGAAGCTTTTTATCACCCAAGGTTAGTGTAGGTGCACACACACACACACACACACACACACACACACACACACACACACACACACACACACACACACACACACACACACACACATTGTTAAGTATAACGGAGAGAGTGTGCGTGTGTGTGTGCGTGTGTGTGTTTGTATGTGTGTGTCTGTGTGTGTTGGGAGGGTGGCCTAATGGTTAAGGTGTTTGCCTTACAAACACAAGGTGCAGGGTTTGAGTCTCACAAAAAATAATTGGCTAGGCTCACAAGGGCAGTTAGCCTAGTACTAACCTATGAACCTATACACAAACACACATGCACGCTTGCTCATATGCATGTGCGTGGACGCACACACACACTTATTGAGCATGCAGTGAAACAAAGCATTTTGCCCCCAGCCCTCCTATATGAATGATCACTGTATCTCAGAGAAAAGAGAGTTGTTTGAGATGCTACAGTCTTGAGCATTAAACACAAAACAGACAGATCAACATTTATGATTCCACTATTGTACACAATATATTTGATTCATAACTAAAGTTAAACTACGCTAATGAGTTATAGGACAAAACAAAAAGCAATCCATTGAATGAAATGCACATGGAATATCAGCGTTATGCACTGTCAGTGAATATGAGTATTATTTGACAAGTTCACCATATTTAGTTTAGTGCTAACTATGATGGTAAGGATTCACCCTTCACAGCTGCAGAATTATATTTCAATAGTTCCTTAGAGGCATTAGAGAACATGACAAGTCTTGAAGAGTCTGATGTTAACACCTTTTCTGTCAGCTAAAGACACTTGCGCAGTAATCTCTGGCATCTTAAACATCTCACAAACAGAGATCTGATCTGGTAATTTGTGCAAATGTCTGTGATTTTTTTTTTATACAGCTACATGTCTTCTCTTTGAATGTTGCACAATTTTATATTCTGGTGATGGCCTAATACAGTTACTTGCATATGAGATTTCTGCCCAAAATTTACATTTACTTTCACTGATTCTTTCTTCTTCCTGTGGACATAATAGATTTATATCATAGCTTGCCTGTCTCTTCCTCAGAGGACATTGGCGATTGGGATCTCAACATTCAATTCATCAATAATTGTGAAAATATTACACCTTGACCTTGCAAAAGACTATTTCTGTAATGTAGCAATGCAAAATGAATGTCCATCTGGTCTGATGTTTCAAAGTTCTTCATCAAATTTTCACTGTATAGACTGTGCATTCATTCAGTTTAGCCATTATACTGGGGATGCCTTGGATTTGATGTAACAAGACATAACTCATAGGCCTTTGAGAAATACCTGAATGCATGAACTCCAAAGTATGGACCACTGTTTGATATCAGGTATTTCATGTCTAGTAAAGATTAATGTGCATCTTTAAAAATAAATCAAACTATGCATTTGTAATTGCAGATTAGTATACCAATTACAAAGGACTTGCATTTAAGTCTGGCACCCATCTTAAGTTCATGTATTATTTTCAGGAGTTACTGGAATATCGGATCTTCTTTTAGCAAATATCATTTATATACACTACTTAACATGTCATCAATATGCATCAGTCTTCATGGCTTGCATTTCCATATCACCTTTCTGAAGTGTCAACAACATTGCAGCATTGAGTGTGTTTCTTGCAGTGATTTTCTGAGGATGCTTTGCAAAGGCTTATGATCTGTCTTTACTAGATCACTCATACATATAATCATGGAATTCCAGATATTTGATCATTATGGATACAACTTCATTCTCAGTCTGTGCATATCTAGTTTGCACATCACTCAGTGCTCTAGATACATAAGCGTATAATCTGCCTTATTGCAATAGTGCTGTTCCTCACCCTTTCTGGCTTGCATCCACTTGAAGCTTTGTAGATCATACTACATCAAGATATCATGATGTATTAAGTTTTCTCCTCAGTCAACCTCCAGAATGTATCCTACCCAACCAGCTTTCATATTAGTGCAGTCATATCTGGCAAGTGAATTATGAACTGGGCAGGTATTATACCATCAAAAAATGGTATTAATGATGATTTGTCTGTAGGAGTTTGCATATTTACAATAGTGCATCCCTTGTTTACATTTGGTTACAGCAGATTAACTGCAGGATGACCCATGCACTTCACAGATGGCACACCATTCTGACATTTGGTTGTTCAGCTGTTTCACACCTTGTAAACTTGGTTTGCTTAGATGCTAAATCATTCCAGAATCCTGATATTGCTTGATAATACAGAAGAATTTGGCAATAGGCATATTAGCAGTCACCTGTACTATTTTCCGTGCATAATATTCCCTATGAATCCATTTATTAAGGTCTTGTGAGTCAACAGAGATTCTATTTTTTCTCCACAGAAGATTATGCTGTAGACTGTTTGTTTAACAATCTAACCTAACAGTTCCAAACATTTACACTTGTATGTTTCTTTTTCTCTCAAAACTATATGCATTCGGTGTGGTAGACATATAACTGGCAGAATGTCTGCTGACAATTTAACAAAAGTTAAGTACTCACTATAACAATGCATCTGTGTTGTCCATTTTCATTCTTCCTCAACTGATGGGTCTTGGATATGACTTTGGTTTCATCTTGGCCGCTTACTTTAGATCCATGGATCCAAATCTCAAGCTTGTCATGTTACCCATAATGCCCCACTAACCTACCATACCTCAGAATGAGTTTGCTGCCCTTGTACCAGCTGTGTATAATGTACAGAATCAATAGATTAAAAATGGCAGCGATGTAACTGGAGCTCAAACAAGGAACAACTGAATCCCAAGAAATTCCCCTTAGGTATTCTCCAAGAAGAAAGGGAAGGGGGTTAGGATGGTGGGAAGCTGAGGAACAGTGAAAATGGACAACACAGATTCATTGTTATGATGGCTACATAACTTTTATATCTGATGTTGTCATTTTCATTTATTTCTCAATTGATGGGACAGAGACTCAGCTAGAAGAACCTTGAGTGGTCTTCATGGAAGGATATTTTGGAGTACTGCAGAGTCAAAAGCAGACCTGTTTCTAGAAATCAAATCCAACTTGTAATGAGCAATAAAAGTATGAACACTGGACCAACTGGAAGTTGCACAAATGTCATCTATCAATGCTCTAGACCAAAAAGCTGAAGAACTGGCCATAGACCTCATGGAATGAGCTCTTATGGGCTTAGGCAAAGACAGACCACTCTGTTTATAGATAAAAGATATGCAGTCAGTCAACCATTTGACTAAGTCACCTTGAAACTGCCATGCCCAAGATGTTATGTGAAAAGGATACAAACAATTGGTCAGATTTCCTGAAATCTTAGGACTATGAAGATAAAAATCAAAGCTGCCGGTGCACATTTAAAAGATGCAGTGTGTATTCACCTTTGTTGGAAATGTTTGAGGAAGAAAACTGGGAAATTAATGACCTGATTAATGTTTGACTCAGAAGCCACCTTATGAAAAATCAAATATGGTGACTTGAGGGAAACAGCCTGGAGGTCAGATATTCATCTAGCTGACATAATAGCAATTAGAAAAATGGTCTTCCAGGACAAAAAATTAAGGTCTGACTTGGCTGAAGGTTCAAATGGACTTTGAGTCAAACTTTGAAGTAAGATATTTAAATCCTATGGAGGAATAGGATCTTTGACTGGGGGTCTAAGTAAAAAGGTGCCTTTAAGAAAAGTCCTGCACAACTTAGAGGAAGCCAAAGAAGAGTGATTTTTGCCTAAATGAAATTTAGAAATGGCAGCCAACTGAACTTTGATATTTGAGAAACTAGCCCTCTCATTGAAGAAGGATGCTAAAATTTCTAGGACAGCAGAGATTGGAGGGGGAAAAGGGTCCAAATCCCTCTGGACGACACCCAAATGGAAAATCTCTTCCACTTACTTTTGTAGATTTTCCTAGTAGAAGACTTCTGAGAAGACAACAGAATATGTCAGACTGGGGAGGAAACCCTGGACTGTCTAGCCATCACTGGAACTGGAGAAACCATGCAGTTAACTTAAGGCCTGTTACATCTGGATGTGTTGCCCCCATCTGATGAGACAGGAGATCTGGACTGGGCTCCAGTATCCAGGGTGGATACAGAAGTTGAGACCAGAGGAAGTTAAACCAAAGCTGATGAAATCAAAAAAGTGCAATGAGGATAACTCTGCTTTTCACCTGGTAGGCTTTCTGTAGGAATTTAAGGAGTAGAAGTAATGAAGGATAAGCATAAAAGAGACCGGAGGGCCAACAATGAACTAGAGCATCTGTCAGTAATTCCGCAGAGGGGAGATCAGAGTTAAGAACCTGCTGCACTTGCTGTTGAGGGGGAAGGGAAGAGACTGTGGTTTCACTGGCCACATCAATGGAAAATTCTCTCCACCACTTTGCCATTGAGATACCACTCATGAAACATCAGAATGGACCTGCTTAGTTTGTCTGCAAACACACTGGATTGCCGCAGAACATGCATTGCAATGCAAAAGCGGCTGGGAGAGATCCATATATATCAGGTAAACCCATATATATATATATATATATATATATATATATATATATATATATATATATATATATATATATATATATATATATATATATATATATATATGGGTCTACTTCAAAAAACCGTTACCACGTCACCGACACCCGGAAGACCGAGACGGAACGACCGAACAGGTAGGTTATCGAAAACGCGATATCCCGACAGCTGAGAGATCGACAACGGCAGCGTGTGAGCGCGATCCGGTAAGTGTGCGAAAGTGAAAGATTTAGGATTGGGGAGCGGACAGGTAAGTGTACGATAGTGAGGGATTTTAGGTTAGGGTGTGGGAAAGGTGAGTGTGCGGTAGTGTCGGACTAAGGGTTCCGGTAAGGTAAGTGTGTGGAAGTGACGTAGAGCAGTGTAGGGAAGGGTTAAGTGTGTCAGGGTTAGAATGCGGGTGGAGTGAGTGTGCGATAGTGACGGGCTGAATGTTTTAGGGTGGGTTAAGTGAGTTAGGGTTAGGGTGCAGGTAGGGTAAGTGTGCAATAGTGACGGTGTTGAGGTTTAGGGGTGGGTTAAGTGAGTTAGGGTTAGGGTGCGGGTTGGGTAAGTGTGTGGTAGTGTCGGACGTTAGGGTTAGGGTTTAGGTTAAGGTTAGTGGATATGTTGTTGTGTGCAATGTGTAGTTGACGTTTTTTGTGTCGGTGTAGTGGTGTTCGGTTTTTTGAGTTGTTGGTGTTGTGTGTTTTCGGTTGTTTGGGGTCGGTAACTTGTGTGTCGGTGAATCGGAAGTTCGGTGATAGAAAGTAGACCCATATATATATATATATATATATATATATATATATATATATATATATATATATATATACAGTGGATATAAAAAGTTTAACACACCCCTGTTAAAGTATCAGGTTTTTGTGATATAAAAAAATGAGACCACAATAAATCATTTCAAAGCTTTCCCCACCTTTAATGTGACCTATAACCTGTATAATTCAATTGAAAAACAAACCAATCTGTTAGGGGAAAAATTTTAAAACATAAAAAATGTACAATACGCTGGGGTGCACATCCTTAAACTAATAGTTTGTTGAAGCACCTTTTGATTTAATTACAGCATTCAGTCTTCTTGGGTAGGAGTCTATCAGCATGGCACATCTTCATTTGGCAATATTTGCCCACTCTTCCTTGCAAAAATGCTCCAAATCTGTCAGATTGCGAGGGCATCTCTTGTGCAGAGCCCTCTTCAGGTCACACCCACAGATTTTCTATTAGATTTAGGTCTGGGCTCTGGCTGGGCCAAACCAAAACTTTAATTTTCTTCTGTTGAAGCCATTCTTTTGTTGATTTGGATGTATGCTGGGGTCACTGTTGTGTTGAAAGGTGAAATTCCTCTTCATCTTCAGCTTTCTTGCAAATGCCTGAAGGTTTTGGGCCAAAAGTGACTGGTATTTGGAACTGTGCATAATTCCCTCCACCTTGACTATAGCCCCAGTTCCAGCTGAAGAAAAGCAACCCCAAAGCATGATACTGCCACCACCATCCTTCACCGTGGGGATGGTGTTCGTTTGGTGATGCGAAGTGTTGTTTTTCCGCCAAACTTACCTTTTGGAATTGTGGCCAAAAAGTTCAGCCTTGGTCTCATCAGATAATAGCACATTTTCCCACATGCTTTTGGAAGACTTGATGTATTGTTTTGCAAATTTTAGCTGGGCCTGGATGTTTTACTGTGTAAGAAAAGGCTTCCATCTAGCAACCCTACCCCATAGTCCAGACATACGGAGAATATGGGAGATTGTTGTCTGTCTTCACTGTGTTCTATGGTATATCGAATGCTGTGGAAATTTTTTTGTACCCTTCTCCTGACTGATACCTTTCAACAATGAGATCCCTTTGATGCTTTGTAAGCTCTCTGCAAACTATGGCTTTTGCTGTAGAAGGCAACTGAGTAAATGTCAGGAAAATCCTACTTGGACAGCTTAACTGTATTTGGGGTTAATCAGTCCCTTTAATTGATGGCAGGTGTGTAACCAAGAAGACTGAATGCTGTAATTAAATCAAAAGGTGCTTCAACAAAGTATTAGTTTAAGGGTGTGCACACTTATGCAACCAGCATATTGTATTTTTTTATTTTTTTATATTTTTCCCCTAACAGATTTGTTTGTTTTTCAATTGAATTGTACAGGTTATAGGTCACATTAAAGGTGGAAAACATTTTGAAATGATTTATTGTGGTCTCAGTTTTTTATATCACATAAACCTGGCATTTTAACAGGGGTGTGTAAACTTTTTATATCCACTTGTGTATGTGTATGTATGTATATCTATCTATCTATACATATCTATCTATATATATATATATATATATATATATATATATATATATATATATGTATAGATATAGATATAGATATATAGATATGGATCTATGTCAATTGATCAAGTTTACTGAAAACTTAAACATTAAAAAAAATTAAACAAAAAACAAAAAAAATATCTTTTCTTATGGTTTTCCAGGAAGGCAAGCCCCCTGCACCCCCACACCCCTCCTAATAATATATACAAACTCCAAGATCGCATTACATTGAGGAAAATGGTAAATTTCCTGATCCTTTACCGCAATCTCTATTCAAAAGCTTCAGGTTTTCAGAAATGTGATCATATCATCTCGTCAATATGAATTTTGAGTTTCTGAAAACCCGATCAAGTGACAGGGATCCATATATATATATATATATATATATATATATATATATATATATATATATATATATATATATATATACATATGGAGAGAGAGAGAAGAGTTGTCATAAACTAAAAAAATCTTTCAGCAGAAAACATTTTTTTAACTCATTTACTCCAGTGAAGCTCAGAATGTTTGCACTGTTACTTCCAATTGGCGGAGTCTAAGCCTTTTGACAAAATCAAATTATGTCCTCACATTTAAAAGGCAGCTGTTGCAAGACAAAAGCGATGCTTGGTAGATGGTAAAACCTTTATAAGCAGAAAACTCCAAATCCAGAAAAAATACAGACAATGTTCATCCAAGATAAAGCAGTGCAAGCAAACACAGCAGTATCAAACGCTTTCGTCTGGTAGAGGACTTCCTCAGAGGAATATAAGGGTTGATGCCTAGTTGGGTGAGTTTGTCAATGATGCCTGAGGAAGGGATAGTGTCAAACACCTTAGCTAAGTCCAGGTAGGCTGTTTGCACAGATTTCCCTTCGTCCAGAGCATTATATACAGTTACTATGCAAGGAGGGAGCAGGCCACATATAATAATGTGACTGGTATGTGCTACAAGCAATGCCAAACTATGTCACAGATGGCACACAACACAGCCCATACCAAACCATATCATGAAAAGCAGAATTGTGTGAAGCATGTGTTTGGACAGCTTAAGGGACACTTCCACTATTAACATGTCAGGTGGAGCACGGCAATACAGATATGATACCTGCAGAAAAATCTGTGTGGGTATGCCATGTTGTACTATATGACTCCACAAAAACAGTTGATGTAGCAGGTAAGCATCCCAGCAGGACTTTCAATAGATTCACCAAAGAAAAGACAGAGACAGGTGTAGCATATTTTGGCAGTAAATACACAGCATCTGGTCCACAATTAGGGGCCATAAGACATTGAATAAAATGATTTTTTCATTAACACAGCTCATTATACATGGTAGTACATGGACTGGCCATATTGTATATTGGTTGCAACCATACCCATGCAGATTAGGGAGTAGGTAGGGCAGAGTTATCATCACTTGCACATGTTTGGGGACACAATGACAAGGGATAGCAATACTATAACAGAGGGTAGGCTTATAGGAGGTGATATGCACTTGCAAGAGATTGTGAGAAGTTAGGGTCACATCTTGTAGTGGTGAAGTTTAGCTGCCAATTCATGATCACTGATGATGTTCACTGTGCTGGCTTGCAATACTGGGGCTTGATGCAGTCCATAACAAGACCACAGAACTACGGGATTGTGCCACATGCCCCATGATGGTTTGTCCCAAGTCAGGAGCTTCCAGCCCATTGTCATGGCAAGCCATTTATATGTACTTACAGAGGATACTGAGGGGTAGAACTATGAGACAATTTGCCAGCAGCCTGGTGAGATATCCTAGGCACTGCATCACAGCAGCATTGACACAGATTACCATGAGTCTGCCAGTGGCCATAAGTGGCAGGCTATATGGCCAAAGCACCCAGTGATGCCATCTCAGCAATGGTCTGTGTAGTCAGAGTAGGGTCACCATGTGCCAAGCCAGCTGGCTTCCATATCCCTCAATGGGCAAACAACCTGTGTAGCCAACATGCAACTTCAGCAGAAGCATCTGTTCCTTATCCCTACACTCCTTGTCACTGTGCAGGTGTTACACATCATCATGCAACCTACAAAGCACACTACTTCATGTCACTGTGCAGGTGTTACACATCATCATGCAACCTACAAAGCACACTACTTCATGTCACTGTGCAGGCGTTACACATCATCATGCAACCTACAAAGCACACTACTCCATGTCACTGTGCAGGCGTTACACATCATCATGCAACCTACAAAGCACACTACTCCATGTTACTGTGCAGGTGTTACACATCATCATGCAACCTACAAAGCACACTACTCCATGTCACTGTGCAGGCGTTACACATCATCATACAACCTACAAAGCACACTACTCCATGTCACTGTGCAGGTGGTACACATCATCATGAAATCTACAAAGCGCACTACTCCTTGTCACTGTGCAGGTGTTACACATCATCATGCAACCTACAAAGCACACTACTCCTTGTCACTGTGCAGGCATTACACATCATCATGCAACCTACAAAGCACACTACTCCTTGTCACTGTGCAGGCGTTACACATCATCATGCAACCTACAAAGCACACTACTCCTTGTCACTGTGCAGGTGTTACACATCATCATGCAACCTACAAAGCACACTACTCCATGTCACTGTGCAGGCGTTACACATCATCATGCAACCTACAAAGCACACTACTCCTTGTCACTGTGCAGGTGTTACACATCATCATGCAACCTACAAAGCACACTACTCCATGTCACTGTGCAGGTGTTACACATCATCATGCAACCTACAAAGCACACTACTCCTTGTCACTGTGCAGGTGCTACACATCATCATGCAACCTACAAAGCACACTACTCCTTGTCACTGTGCAGGTGTTACACATCATCATGCAACCTACAAAGCACACTGCTCCTTGTCACTATGCAGGTGTTACACATCATCATGCAACCTACAAAGCACACTACTCCATGTCACTGTGCAGGTGTTACACATCATCATGCAACCTACAAAGCACACTCACCCTCTCCACGATGGTGTTGATAGCAGCTGTTTCTGCCAGGATTACTGATCTGCACATCTGCTGTCTTATGACAAGTACTGTACCCACAGCAGGGACAGCCCTGGGGTTAAGGAATGTTGTGGGATCATCCTCTACCTCCACATGGGCCTCTGACTCTGGGGAGATGGGTGAGCCTTCCCACAGTAGTGTATCAAATAATGCCATTGTGTCACTGGACTGTGCCATGTGCACTTTGCCTTCATCATCATTTGTCATAGGTAACCTGCCAAAATCAAGTATGATTTGTCCTGTTGTACTGGTCCCCCTACTAGTAGAACCGGTGAATTTAAGAACACATGATATCTTTGGCAGCACTCACAGATATAACTATACTCTCCATGTCATTTAAAGTGGTAGACAATGGAATATGTGCAGAACATATGGAGATAAACATACCTTGATATGTGGGCTGTTACAGTTGCAGTCTAGTGCTACTTGAAAGAATGGCTATGAAAAAGGTCTTTGGTGGAACAATTCTGTCACACATGCAGTGTATTGTACAGTATTGATATGTACTAGGTATTATTAAACTGTTATGACTCCTATGGACACTTGATTAGTTACTGACAGTTCAGCTGCCACATTTAGGCCACTCTCAGGTATGAGGATCCACTCCCCCTTAATACAGCAATAGGAAAGGTCCAAGCAGCCAAGCACACAAAATACTGAAGCGTAGTTGATACCTTAGTCCACGATAAAAACACTTCTTTATTGAGACAGCAAATGTAACGTAAAGCACTTTTCGTCTCACTAGTAGTGAGACTTCCTCAGACAAAACTTCAAGTATAAAGCATTTCATTATATGCCCTACCCAATAGCCAAGTAACACTCCTTACATTAATTAATTAGGTTAGTAAAAGCAATTTCAACATAATAGTTTTGCAACTAGATGTGAGATAGTACTGCAATCATATTTACATTAACATAGCTAAACAGAATACTTCAATCGGTTGCCTCAACATTCCAGACATTAATACAACCACTTTAAACCTGGTATTATTACAAACCTCCACTAAAATCTTTAATCCCTATTCAATTAAATGTTATTTCAAGCTTTTAAGGCTAAGTAAGCACAATCCGTTGTATCTAATACATCAGCTAAGTGAGGTGCAAATGTTTGTATTACCTGTCTATCCATGATCGGGTTGTTGTTTACCCAAGTTGGAAAAATATTTTTGTTATTTGAACAGAAATTTTACTACGTAGTTAAGCTACTTTTATGGCTGTTGACTAGTTATTCCACTCCACCTCCACCTTTCCAGTTACGAGTATACGTAACGGAACTACGTAATGCAGCCTGCATTTAAAGCAACCATTCACTAGAATTAATAAACTCCGTTGTATCCTGTTCCTTACGAACACCCAAAACTTGGATGATGATGTGGGTACTTTAAACACATTGCAGTCAAATTTTTTTTAATTAAAAATCAATTCCAATATTTAAAAATTTTAAACTTCTAAATGTGTTAAAATATACATAAAACACTCCTTCAACTACACATAGAAGTATAACTACATGTATATGAATATACCCTTAAGACATTAAGAGTTGAAAATTAAAATTAAAACATAATACTCTAAAAGAATACCAAATGTTAAAATATTACACTATAAAATGTTAAACCTAATCTCCAACCCCTGAATAAGGTGTCTCCTCAGCTGATGGTCACCAGTCATCTTGCCAGACTTTTTAATTTTAGTATACAATTGATTGAATAGTATTCATTCAATCCTGGGTACTGACAGGCTCTGGTCCGTATTTGCCACATTAATTCTAATTTTTCCAACATCAAAGAACTGGGACCTCCTCTCATTTCATCAACCCTAATCGAGTCTATAGCTCTGAATTTGAATGAATGTGCAGGACACTCTAGAATGTGCTTAGCAATTGCGCTGTCCTGTTTCAAGGTTCAGGTACTGTAAAGATGTTCATACACCCTTTCCTTAAATTTCCGGTCAGTTTTCCCAATGTAGAAAATGGGGCAGTTCTGGCAGCACACCAAGTAAACCACACCTTTGGTGTTGCAATCAAATTTCTGTGAGATCATATAGTCTACCCCTCTAATGTTGAATTTTTCACCAATGTCCATATACGGACAATATGTACACCTACCACATTTGGTCATACCTGCTTTTACTATTCTTTGCCTATTTTCCTTCTTTTTTGATAATAAACATTTAAGGTTATTGCCCCTTCTAAACACCGATTTAGGGGGGGGGTCTTTCAATTTACAGGTCAGTGCAGCATCTAATCTAATGATCTCCCAATTTTTGTAGATGATCTCCCTAATGTTATAACCTTCCAAACTAAACTTAGTGATCAGGCTGACCCCCGCCAAGGGAACTTTTTCTGTGATTTTGTCACTAATTTGGGAATCCAATCAACCTAGTTCCTGTGTATTATAGGTTCATAGGTTCATACTAGGCTATCTGCCCTAGGGCATTTATAAGCCTAGCCAGAGTGTGTTTGGCTTTCGCCACCTATTTTAAATTAATTTTGCTATGCCCTTTTTCAAGGTTAGTATACTGTGCCTCTAACAGTGACACAGAAGTGATACCTGGGTAAACCTACGATCTCCCATCCACTCATCAAGATTCCTCTTGAAGAGAGTCAGTGAGGGACTCTGCATAACCTGGACTGGGATTTTATTCCAGAGTGAAGGGAGCCTCTGGGTTATGAATCTGTCCCTCCAGCATGTTCTATTTATTTCAGTGCTGAGGTTCAAGTCTCACGAGCGCATAGCTCGATGGGATTTGGATTTTCTGAGGTGCAGCATGTCCATTAATTCCAGGTTGGACATGGCTTTATACATCAGGCACAGATCACCTCTGAACAGGCGGTATGCCACTGAGTAGAGCTGGAGTTTCTTTAACCGGGCAGCATATGGCATCTGTTTGAGCCCTTTGATCCTCTTGGTGAGGTACTTTTGGGGTCTTTTCAGTTGCTGCAGGTGTCTGGTAAGGTACATCCCAAAAGGGGCATTGTACTCAATTATGGGCCTGATGAGGGATGAGTAACGAGGCACGAGGACCTCCCCTGATCTAGATGTGAATCCCTTCATGATTAGGTGGGCTATATATAATATTTTTCTAACCACTTTGGCCACGTGGTTGTCAAATGAGAGATTGCTATCAACTTGGGTCCCCAGGTCCCTAATTACTTCTTCTGTACTTAATGGATTACCATGTATGTGGTAATTTGTGGGCACTTTGTTTTTGCCAAAGGAGATGACTATACACTTTTTGGTGTTTAGCTTGAGGCCATGGCTCTGGCACCAGTTGTCTGTTACTATGAGGCCCTTTTGGAGGATGCTTGTGTCGGCTGGAGAGTCGATTATGGCGCCCAGTTTGCAGTCATCTGCGAACCTGGTCAGCCGCAGTCCTTCCATGTTGGCCTGTACCTCCGAGAAATATATACCAAACAAGAGAGGTCCCAGGACTGAGCCTTGTGAGATGCCACTTGTAACTGGTTTGGAGTCTGACATGGCTCCAGCAATTCTAACCATGTGGGTTCTGTCCTTGAGCCAATTTGCAACCCATCTAGTGACATAGGGGTTTATATTTAAGCTGGTGAGCTTATCTATAATGCCAGAGTGGGGTATTGTATCGAAGGCTTTTGCGAGGTCCAGGTAGGCTGTGTGGACCACCTTCCCCTCGTCAGTGGCCTTGGTGACTGTTTCAAAGAAATCGACCAGGTTTAAGAGGCAGGATCTGCCCTTAACAAAGCCGAACTGGGTAGGATCCAGTGTCTGTAGGTCCCCAATATCTTTATTTATGAGGTCCATGATGATCCTTTCCATAGCTTTGCAGACCAAGCTAGTCAGGCTTATGGGGCGATAGTTTCCAGGATCTGTTGAGGCACCACCTTTGTGGAGAGGGACCACTGTTGCTGTACGCCACTCTTTGGGTACATATCCTGTAGTAAGGCTGAGATTGAACAGTAGTTTTATGTTTGGGTTTAGCTCTTCTTGGAGTTCATGTAAGACACAGCTTGGGACACTGTCTGGTCCCATTGATGCTGTGTTTCTTGCTTTGGAGAGGGCGGCTCTTACTTGAGCATCTGAGATGTCAGGGGGGTAGCACTCTGCTGGGATAGATATTTTCCCTTTTGATGGGGGGGCGGAGTTTGTGCTGAACCTGTCAGCTAGGATGTTGGCAATGTCTGTGGGTTCGGTGTATTTTTTGTCATTTTGGACTAATTCTGTGCATATCTGGGAATTCCCACACAGGTTCCTAACATAACTAAAGAAAGCCTTGTGATTATCCTTAGTGTCCTGTGCAATTTTTCTCTCGAAGCTGGCCTTAGACGATTTTATGAGTGCCCGTAGATTTTTGCTAATACTGATCAGAGATGCCTTCCATCATGTAGTAGCTTCCTCCTTCTATTGTATAGTTTGTTTATGGCTGGGGTCCACCAGACAGGACGTCTGCCTTTGGAGGATTGGGTCTTGGTTTTATTTGGGATTGCATGATCCATGCATTCCTGAAGGTGTTCATAGAATGCATTTATAAAGGATTTTGCAGTCTGGGCCGTATTTTCCACAGGCCCGGGGGCTTTGAAGGATTCCACCTTGGTTTTGAGGAGTGTGAAATTTGCTTTAGAGAAGTTTTTCACTGTGGTTTTCTGGGCAGGGGGTGGGCATGGGTTGGTAGAGGCACCTTGATCTTTTCCCTTTTACCTCCTCGGTTAATTCCCTGATTGGTTGGGTGGGATATCCTCTTTTAGAGAACATAGTTCTTAACATGTCACATTCTAGTGAAAAATCATAATCCCTAGTCACCATGCTGGCAGCCCTGACTAATTGTCCTTTTATTACAGAACGCTTTTGGACTGAAGGATGGCAGCTATTAAAATGAAGAAAGGCATTAGAATATGTGTCTTTTCTATAGATATTTGCAAAATAACAATTGTTGTGTAGGTCCTTGTTCAATAAGACATCTAAATAAGCAATATTAGTTTCATTATATGAGAAAGGGCACTAGGAACTCCTGCACCTCTGTGAGCCACTTCTGTTTTGGTGGTCCACCTTCCATAGTGGCCATGTCTTTGGCAATGTCCCATGCCTTGTCCTTTGCAAGCAGTAGCATACCCGTCACCCTTTCCTGTGCTAGCTGTAGAGACATATTATGGCCACCCACAGCATTCTTGTCCAGCATTTCACCCTGACACACATGGGTCCAATACAGTCTGTCTGTGGCACCTTTACTAAGGAGGTACAAGCTGTGTACATGTGTCTATGTGTACGTGTGTGTGTGTGTGTGTGTGTGTGTGTGTGTGCATGCATTGCGCATATGTGCATGTGTGAGGATGGATGTGTGTGTGTGTGTGTGTGTGTGTGTGTGTGTGTGTGTGTGTGTGTGTGTGTGTGTGTGTGTGTGTGTGTGTGTGTGCATGCGTTGCGCATGTGTGTATGTGTTAGGATGGATGTGTGTGTGTGTATGTGTGTGTGTGTGTGTGTGTGTGTATGTGTATGTTGAGGGCTTTTATTAACTCTTCTGGCAATTAGCAGAGAATTAATGCAGTGAGCTGTTAACAAGCTGCTTCTTGTAGTCCAAGGTTTGATTCTCTCAGCACTCCTTTCTTCACTATGTGACTGAGCAAGTTCCATTGCTCTGGAGTAAATGAAAAATTGTACTAAGCTCCTCAACAGTCTCTTGATCACACACCTAGTAGCAACATGTGGACCTCTGTATCCTGGGTTGTGACATAGGTTCATAGGTAGGTACTAGGCTATTGGCCCTAGGGCCCATATAAGCCTAGCCAAAAAGGTACCCTGGCTTTTGCCACACAAGAAAATTATTTTCCTGTGCCCCTGTGGAGCAGAGCCACAGAAGTGATCCCCGGGGTGAATTTCCTATCTCTCATTCAATCATCAAGATTTTTCTTGAAGAGTGCTAATGAGGGGCTTTGTTTGATATAGATAGGTAGTTTGTTCCAGAGTATGGGAAGTCTCTGGGACAGGAATCTATCCCTCCAGCATGTTTTGTTTATTGTGGTGACAAGGTTTAGGTCCCTAGAGCATGTAGCTCGGATCTAGATAGGCTGTGTGAACCACCTTACCCTCATCTATGGCTTTGGTGACCACTTCAATGAAGTCTATCAGGTTTAGGAGACATTTTCCAATGGTTGCCCTTTCAGGACTGTATGTCAAACCCTGTGTATGTCATCTACATATTACTGTTTTCCCCTTCCCCCAGTTATGCAGCCTTCTAGCATGCCCTTATAACAATGAATGTGGCCGCCCTAGACACATTCCTGCATCTGCCTATTGGCTCCATGTAGTGACAGGCATATCTTGTTGTACCTACCCCTTACAATGCATTGCTGCACCTCAGGTGATATACAGGGGCCATCATGTCCCTTGTGGCATATCATTCCTTGGATGTCTGATGCCCATGTTGTGACCTCCACCAATATACCACAGCTGACGTGGCACAGTCATGTCACTGTGCTGTGTTCCCACTCACATATATTCTATGGCAGCTATGTCACTGTTACTGCCAATCACTACAGGTGCGGAGGACAGTTCTGGGGTACATTGCCAGACAGGCTCTTTTCCTTCACTCTTTGCATCTCTAAGGTCATAGATTTACTATGTAAAGTCTTGTGCTCCTCGGTTTGTGTCTGTAAATGGTCTCATGCAAAAAACTAGCCATTCTCTATATCATTCCTGCACAAGAAATGTGTGTGTGGTACCTACTAGAGTAGAACAATGGTTACTTGTATATGATAGATACCTAGTATGGCAAGTCAGAGGCATAGCTAAAGTGGAGCAAAGGGGGTAGGAGTGCCAGATTGGGGAACAGACTTGTATCTTCATGTTCAAGTCCTGATCAGCCACAGCAGTATGATGTCAGCAGTATGATGTACATGGTTATGACATCACCCAACAGGATATCCACAGACACATGTGTTGGCAATTTGGAGTTGTACGTTTCTTTACCACAAGTCCTAATCTGATATTGTATACTTTTGCAGTGGTTTACTCATTTCATAGGCTGTTGATCCAGTGGACCATTTATACAGAGTTAACAGTCCCACTCATTTACCAAGACATGAATTAATACCAGATTATGGCATAGTTTTTGTGCCTTTCCAAAAGAGCTAGGGGGGGACCACACCGGGGTTGTACTTATTACTGCTTATCTAGTCATGAAACTACTCTGCTTAACCTCTAAGGAGAGTCTTTTCTATAAAAGAAATATTCTCTGTTAAAGATATCTATCCTGCCAAAAAATTCTTATTTATGTTGTGGTGGAAATTTAGATCTCTTGAACCGATGTTTGTTGAAGTGCAGGAGGTTACAAAGGACTGGATCTGGGCAAGGCAGAATTCCGCTGTCAAGGATCAGTAGGAAACGGAAAAGAGTGAGAGCGTTTTAAGGCGGTCAGTGTACCTCAAGGAGGAGAGGACCTTGATTACTTTGGTAAGGAAACACTGCAGCTGGCTCATATGCCTAGCCAAGAACATACTAAAGGGGGCCCTGTACTCTATTATTGGTCCAATAAGGGTGGAGTAGATGGGGGTATTGATTTCCTTGGAGCTGGAAGATATGCCCCTGGTGATTAGTTTGGCTTAATAAAAGATGGCTTTACGCTAGCCAGTGCAGGCAAGCTTGAACAGTGCTTCCTTCCTGTCTTTCCTCCTTTCATTCATTTTCTGAACACCATGGAGGATTTAGAGTCTGTACTGGCACTCAGACGTGTAAGGGAGAGAAAGTAATCTTGGAATATGTGTGTGTGTGTGTGTGTGTGTGTGTGTGTGTGTGTGTGTGTGTGTGTGTGTGTGTGTGTGTGTGTGTGTGTGTGTGTGTGTGTGTGTGTGTGTGTGTGTGTGTGTGTGTGTGTGTGTGTGTGTGTGTGTGTGTGTGTGTGTGTGTGTCCATCCAATTGCCATTGTCAATAACGTCACCTGCAAAAGGTTGATAACACAAACGTCGACAGTCCACTATGCATGCACAAGGAAAGTCCTCACCACATACAAATGAAAAGTTTAAAAATGAAAGAAAGAAACATATTTTTTTGGAAGAAGCAAGCATCCTGCACCTCCCGCACCTTCTGCTAATTATATGTACTGACCTCAAGATCACACAATCCCCAAGCAAGGGGTATATTCCCCAACCCTGGAGACTGTCAGTGTGGTACACCTGTCGATCATCTGCTTTGTCAACCAACCATACATCAATATTTAGGAGTTTCGACCAAAGTACCCACTATAATGTATGTCTAGGTATGTGTGTGTGTGTGTGTGTGTGTGTGTGTGTGTGTGTGTACATATATATATGTATATATATATATATATATATATATATATATATATATATATACTTCAATTTATTATCCAGGTAAATGGAGTGGTTCACATATCCTTTTCAGCCATAACCCAGATCAACTGGCACATTAAACATAGTACAAAACTGGTATTGTAACAATATATTGACAGCACCTAACGTGTTAACACGTACTGTAACAAAGTGATGAAAATTCTGCAGAGCTTTTACGGTTTAGACTTGTACAATTATTAAAATTACATTTATAATTTCTAGAATCATAGAAATAAACAAGGCAACTGGGCCCTCTGGGCATTTACTCTTAACCAGTATCCCCTTAGACTTTACCTCCTTTTTCAATAAATAACAGACCCATCATATCAGGGGTCAATTTGTGGAAACCCATCTAGTTATTTAACTCCTTTTTGAAAATGAAGATAGTATGTCACATTGCTTAATTCAAGGTGGAAGTTTGCCTCAAGAGTAGCATAAGTGTTGAGTGATGAATCCGTCTCTCCACCGTGTTTAGTTTATTTGCTGAAGCAGGTTCAGATCTCTGGTTTTAGTGTTAGTAGAACTGTTTGATTTGTGGTGATATAAGAGGTCTTGGACTACTGCTTCCCTAACGACTTGAAAGGCAAGGCACAAACTAGTCCTAAGGACTCTACAAGACAATGAATAAAGGGTCAGTGTTTCCAGCCACTCTTGTAGCTCTTGTCTTTTAAGCCTATGATCTTTTTATTAGGAAAAGATCATAGTGTCTTTCCAGTTGTTTGATATGCTTAGTAAGATAAAACCCAAAAGAGGCAATGAATTCAATAATAGGTCTGATCAATGCAGAGTACAGAGGGCTAAGGACTTTCTTGGATCTAGATGAAATATCTTTTGCAGTCAGATGTGCCAGGCAAAAGGATTTCCTAACCTCTGTTGCAATGCGATGTATTGCATTTCAGATTTGATATAAAAAAGAAGTGCAATGACTAGCCATTCTCTTGAAAGCATATGCATTTGGACTCCAGCAACATTTGATCTTTTAGTTTGGTTTTCAATGTTTCAGGAGTGTTCTGCTGCTTTGACTCTTTTGGGAATTTATTCCAGAACACAGAAGCCAGTTTTGAAAATGCATGTGGATACTGTAAAACATGGGATAATGAGGGTTTGGGCTACTTCTTCATTGTTTCTGAGAGCATAGTTTGGTTGTTTAATTTGTACTTTGGATTTTAAAGTCAAACGGTGTATTATTTTTAATAATTTGTATCTGCAAACTAAATAGTAAGATTGCTCTTTTGTTAAAACAGACAGCCAGTTAATGTGCTCCAGATGGCAGTAATATGAATATGTTTCAGCAAGTACTGCAAAACTACAGATTTATAAGTCTGTATTTTGTTATTATTTGTGTTTGAGTGGAGCATTATTAAAGGGAGCCTATATTCAATTTTTTGGATGCATTTCTGGTGATAGCCTTGGAAGCTGTGGGGGTAAGAAGGTGAGAGAGCGTATAGCACAGCTTTAGTTGGTGAAGAGTTTTGTTAATATTATTGTTTGTATGCTTTGTTAGTGGCAGACTAGGGTTCAAAGTTGTCCCTAGACATTTTTGCTCTGTTACTAATGGTGGGTGTGTGTTTCATACATTTGGTCGACCTGTCATAATATCGATGTCTATTTGGTTGGAACACTATTTGGTCAACAGCAACATATGTATGACATGTATGCACTGTATGAACACATACACAAGTGCATGGAATGGGCCACACCAAACAGAACCAAGATGCACTCCTCCAAAAAAAGGAAGCCAATCTGGTGGTCCCCTACCATAAACAAACTCTACAATAGAAGGAGGAAACTGATGCAGTGAAAGGTGAAGTCCCAAGATTGGCAAGAATTGAAAAACTCCCTTGTTAGCTTCAGCAAAAACTGAGATCCCTCATCAAATTCTCTAAAGCTAGCTACGAAAACAAAATTGCAGCTGATACTAAAGACAACCACAAAGCATTTTATAGTTATGTCAAGAACCTACATGGCAATACTCAGATCTGCTCTGAGCTACAGCACAATAGCAACACATATACTGAACCAAATGATATTGCCAGTATACTGGCCGACAGGTTCAGTGCGAACTTTACCCCCCTTTCACCCCCTAAAGGGCCTATCACAATACCAGAGGAATGCCAAGTTCCTAATATCACCGCTGCACAGGTTAAAACCGCACTGTCCAAAGTCAAGAATACAGCTTCCATGGGACCTGACAATATCCCTGGCTGTGTTCTACGTGAATTACAAAGTGAACTGGCACCACACCTGACTTGCCCTGTTCAATCACAGCCTCACTTCAGTCTTTGTTCCTACTGAATGGTGTACTGCTACAGTCATCCCACTCCACAAAGGAGAAGCGATTACAGACCCTGGGAACTACCGCCCATTAGTCTGACTAGTCTGATATGTAAGGCTATGGAGCACATCATTATGGACATTATAAATAGCTACAAAGGGAATTTCTAAACTCTTGACTCCTTGCAGTGTGAATTTGTGAAAGGTAGATCATGCCTGCTCAACCTGAAAGACTTCTTCAAGTCTGTCACCAGAGCTGTGGATGAAGGCAAAGTAGTTCACACAGCCTACCTCGATCTTGCCAAGGTCTTCGGCACCATCCCTCACTCAGGAATCATAAATAGACTCACTAAACTAGACAGAAACCCCTATGTCACAAGTTGGGTAGCAAACTGGCTCACTGTGAAAGAAGCGGATTCCAAATCTGATTACTGACCAGTTACAAGTGGAGTCCCACAAGGATCAGTCCTAGGTCCACTCTTGTTTGGCATTTACTTCTCTGAAGTTCAAGCCAATATAAAGGGACTTTGGCTGACCAAGTTCGCAGATGACTGCAAACTGGGAGCCATTATTGACTCTCCAACTGATGTAGACATTCTTCAAAAAGGCCTCACTGTGACCAATGACTGGTGCCAAAACCATGGCCTTAAGTTCAATGCCAAAAAATGCATGGTCATTCCCTTTGGGAAAAACTCGGTGCCCATGAACTACCACATTGACGGTAGTCCACTAAACACCGAAGGTGTGATAAGAGATTTGGGGACACAGGTTGACAACCACATTACCACTGTGGTCAGAAAGTCATTCTATGTGGCACATAGAATGACTTTCTGACCACAGTGGTCAGAAAGTCATTCTATGTGGCACATCTCGTTAGAAAGAGTTTTTCATTCAGGAAGAAAGGGCATAGTCCCTCTCTACTTGTCCCTCATCAGACCTATTATAGAATACAATGCCCTATTTGACATATACCTCACTAGACACCTACAACAACTGGAAATGCCACAAAAATACCTCACAAAGAGGATCCCGGGCCTTAAACACATGCCCTATATGGACAGACTCAAAAAGCTCCAGCTATACTCTGTCTCATATCGCCTACTTAGAGGTGATCTCTGCTTGACCTACAAAGCCATGTCTGACCCAGAGCTGTTAGATATGCTACATCTGAAGAAATCCCAATCCCTCTGTGCCACACGCTCCAGGGACCTCAACCTCATTACCACAATAAACAGAACATGCTGGAGGGACAGGTTCCTAACCCAGAGACTAACCATTCTCTGGCACAGACTTCCCATTCATGTCAAGCAGAGCACCTCACTAGCCCTCTTTCAAGAGAAATCTTGACGAGTGGATGGGCAATAAAAAATTCACCCCAGGGATCACTTCAGTGGCCTTGCTTGACAGGGGCACTGGGAACTAACGTCGAGCAGCAAGATGCCAGTGAATCTTTCTGAGCTAGGCTTACATAGGCTCCAGAGCCAAAAGCCTAGTACACACCTATGAACCTATATTCCCTTAACCCAGGGATTATGTGATTTTGGAATTAGTATAAATAATTAGCAGGGGGGTATGGAGGTGCAGAGAGGCAAGCCTCTTTACAAAACTAGTTATTTTTGGTGTAGCCTGTTTAAAAGGGAGAGTCATACCAATGTACTGGGATAATTGAAAGATTTAAGGCCTTTAATTTTCTTGCATTTTTCCAGTTGAGTTAAATGCTTGGATTTACACAAATCAGTGAGGGCAGTGTATTCAATGAGGGGTGTGATAATGGAAGAATAAATTGTAGGAAGACTTCTTTGGATCTTGAAAATATTCTCTAGGAAATTAACTGGGCCACATAGACAAAATTTCTGACTACGGTGGAAACATGATTGTTAACTGACTACAACCTGCGAGAGATGCACTTATATAGCCAAACTGGAAGCAAAGCTCTCTTTACCCAGGACTGTACTTGACAGTCAAGAGGAGAAGGCAAACACTTGCACCACACCACACTCATCACATAATCCCTCAAAACCTACACCACCAAAACACACACATAGGAACACAAAACACACACCTACATTCATGGAGGCTTTCATTAAAAATCTGCTCAAGCAACACAGACCTCCAAAGCAGAAAAGCAAGCAACTTCTACCCCCCAACACAACCCAAATGACACATAACCCACAAACTCAGTGTGCCACTCAACCGCAGCCCATAAGGCATAACAACGTACCCAACACTCTAGTCATAGGTGACTCTAGTCAGGCACACTGATGTTCCACTAACCAGGCTAAGCAAGGAGAAAGTTACTGTCAGCTGCCTGTCAGGTACCAGGATCCACCACATAATGCACGCACTCAGGTCACTCCTCAACAAGTACAAATATGACTCTGTCATTGTCCATGTTGGTGTAAATGACCCGAGACATACCTCCCTGAACTACATGAAAAGAGACATGGAGGAGCTCTCTGATCTTGTAGCCCAGGCAGGTATGACCCTAGCCCTGAGTAGCATCCTATCATCACCCAGAATGACACCACAGTACAAGGACAAAATGATTGACTTCAACAATTGGCTAAGCTTCTGGTATCATTCTAAGGGGATCCAGTATCTGTCTGCCTGGGATGACATGATCGACAGACCACGATGCTTTGCCAGAGATGGCCTGCACCTGTCGCTCTTGGGATTCTGGATACTGGCTAAGGCTCTTGTTACCCCTATAGTGCCTTTTTTAGGCAAGGTTCAAATAACAAATTCACCACCGTAACAGGTAAAAGCAAGGAAAACCTGAGGATAATGCTACTCAGTGCTAGAAGTCTAAATCTTAAAATGCATTCACTCGAGGCACTCCTTAAAATGGAGAACATCAACATCTGTGCAGTGACAGAGGCCTGGTTCAAGGCTCCAGAGAGCACCCCTGCATTACCAGGCTATAATTCATACCACACCTTTCGGCCACTAACCTGGACCGAAACACTAAAGGTGGAGGCATTTCCATATTCATTAAGGATATCCACACCTCCAGAGTTGCTCAGCATAATGCATCTGAGATTATCCAAGTGAAACTAACTCTGGGCAAGACAGCAATCCAAATTGTAACTTGCTACAGATCCCCCACCATGCCCCAGGATTCCCACTCCTCATTTCTTGATACACTGGAAAATATTAGGGTACAACCCAACAACCTAAAAATGGGCGATTTCAACTACTCCACCATTAACTGGGAAAACTACTCATGTACCAACTCTTTTGCTCAATGTTTTCTGGAATTCATACATTCCACCGCCTTAGATCAACTTATCCACACCCCCACCAGGGGCAGCGATATCCTAGACCTGGTCATTACCAACATAGGTGACTGGTGTTCCACACCAGAGGTCAATTCCTCATTGGTCAGATCCGACCACAAGCTAATCGCCCTAGACATCCACATTGTGCCCCCACCCCCCATTAGGGAAACCACTGTAAAAAATTTCTCCAAAGCCAATTTCATGCTTCTTATGACCGAAGTGGCAAACTTCACTACACCCACGCAGACGGACAGTAGAGGTACGACTGCTGAATCCTACACAAATGCACTTTATAAGCACTTTCACAAGTGCATGGATCGTGCTATCCCTAACAGAACCAAGATGCTATGCTCCAAAAAAAGGAAGCCAATCTGGTGGTCCCCTGCCATAAACAAGCTCTACAACAGAAGAAAGAAACTGTTGCAAAAAAGAGTAAAATCCCATAATTGGAGGAACTCCCTGGTCAGCCTCAGTAAGAAGCTGAGATCCCTCAGAAAATCTTCCAACGCTAGTTAGGAAAACAAAAATGCCACTGATTCTAAAGACAACCACAAAGCATTCTATATCTATGTCAAGAATCTCAATGGCAACACTCATATCTGCTCTGAGTTACAGCACAATGGCACTAAATATACAGAACCAACTGATATTGCCAACATCCTGGCAGATAGGTTCAGTGCTAGCTTTACCCCCCTCTCACCCACTAAAGAGCCCATCTCTATACTGGAAGAATGCACAGTTCCTGTAATCACGGCTGCACAGGTAAAAACCACACTCTCCAAAGCCAAAAACACAGCGTCCATGGGACCTGACAACATCCCAGGCTGTGTTCTACATGAACTACAGAATGAACTGGCACCCCACTTAAGCACCATGTTCAATCATAGCCTCACCTCAGGCTTTGTGCCCACTGAATGGTGCACAGTGACAGCTACCCCACTCCACAAAGAGGGAGCCACCACAGACCCTGGGAACTACCACCCCATTAGCCTAACGAGCCCAGTCTTCAAGGCCATGGAACGTATCATCATGGAACTTATAAACAAAGACATTGGTAATCTCCAAACTCTGGACCCCACCCAGTTCGAGTTTGTAAAAGGGAGATCATGTCTCCTAAACCTGTTAGACTTCCTTGAAGCAGTCACTAAAGCTGTAGATGAGGGTAAGGTAGTTCACACAGCCTATCTAGATCTTGCCAAGGCTTTTGACACCACCCCCCACTCTGGAATTATAGATAAACTCACTAAACTAGGTATAAATCCCTATGTCACAAGATGGGTTGCCAACTGGCTCAATGACAGAACCCACACTGAGAAAGTAGCAGACTCCAAATCCGACTTCAGACCAGTGATAAGTGGAGTACCACACGGTTCAGTCCTGGGTCCTCTCCTGTTTGGTATCTACTTTTCTGAAGTACAGGCTAACACAGAAGGTAGGTCTTTGGATAACAAAGTTCAAAGATGACTGCAAACTAGGAGCCATAATCGAAACTCATAATGAAGTGGACATCCTACAACAGGGCTTCACTGAGACAGATGCCTGGTGTCAAAGCCATGGCCTCAAGCTCAATGCCAAAAAGTGCATTGTCATCCCCTTTGGTAAAAACTCTGTAAGTGTGATAAGAGACCTTGGGACACAGGCAGACAGTAGTCTCTCCTTTGATAATCACATCGCCACAGTAGTCAGGAAATCCTTCTACATGGCACACCTCATCACAGAAGGTTTCTCATCCAGGAAAAAAAGAGGTCATTGTTCCCCTCTACTCGTCACTCATTAGACCCATTATAGAGTACAATGCCCCTTTTGATATATACCTCACAGGACATCTACAACAACTGGAAAGGCTGAAGAAATACCTCACAAAGAGGATTACCTGCCTCAAACAGATGCCATACGCAGACCGTCTCAAATAACTCCAGCTTTACTCTGTTGCATATAGCCTACTCAGAGGCAATCTCTGCCTAACATACAAAGCTATGTCAAACCCAGAGCTGATAGACATGCTCCACTCATAGAAATCCCAATCCCTCTGAGCTACACGCACTAGGGACCTAAACCCTGTCACCACAATAAACGGAACATGCTGGAGGGATAGATTCCTGTCCCAGAGACTTCCAATACTCTGGAAAAAACTACCTATCTCTATCAAACAAAGCTCCTCATTAGCACTCTTCAAGAAAAATCTTGATGATTGAATGAGAGAAGCCTAGCCAAAAAATGTACCCTGGCTTTCGCCACCCAAGAAAATTGTTTTCCTGTACCCCTGTCGAGCAGAGCCACAGAAGTGATCCCTGGGGTGAATTTCCCAATTCCCATCCAATCATCAAGATTTTTCTTGAAGAGTGCTAATGAGGAGCTCTGTTTGCCATAGATAGGTAGTCTTTTCAAGAGTATGGGAAGTTTCTGGGACAGGAATCTATCCCTCCAGCATGTTCTGTTTATTGTGGTGACAAGGTTAAGGTCCCTAGAGTGTGTAGCTCGGAGGGATTGGGATTTCTTAAGTGGAGCGTGTCCAACAGCTCTGGGTTTGACATAGCTTTGTATGTTAGGCAGAGATCGCCCCTGGGTAGGCGATATGCGATGGAGTAAAGCTGTAGTTTTTTGAGACGGTCTGCATACGGCATCTGTTTGAGGCCAGTAATCCTCTTTGTGAGGTATTTCTGTGGTCTTTCCAGTTGTTGTAGATGTCTTGTGAGGTACATACCAAAAGGGGTGTTGTACTCTATAATGGGTCTAATGAGTGATGAGTAGAGGGGAACAATGACCTCTTTTTTCTGGATGAGAATCCTTTTGTGATGAGATGAGCCACATAGAAGGATTTCCTGACTACTGTGGCGATGTGATTATCAAAGGAGAGACTACTGTCCACCTGTGTCCCAAGGTCTCTTATCACATTTTCGGTGTTAAGTAGACCACCAGCTATGTGGTAGTTCATGGGTACAGAGTTTTTACCAAAGGGAATGACAATACACTTTTTGGCATTGAGCTTCACTAACTAATGTTATGTGCCTCCACATGTATAAGTTCAGCCATATATTTGTCTATATTCAAGTGTTTAAAGTCTTGTTCTATTTGATACTATGTATATATTTTTGTTTTTACATTTTTATCCTGTAAATGTGTTAACAATTATTTTTTGTCTATAAATTCTATTACTTGATGTGATGATTTAATATGTAAGCTTAGGCTGGAGCATTCCTCCTCAGGCCTCCGCTGAAAATGGGCACTGTCCTAGTCGGACCATCCCAGTAAACAAATATAAAATAAATAAATAAATAAATATATAAGGAGGTACATTGTAAGGGTGAGTACTGGAAAGGTATAAATAGTCATAAGACTCAGTTGCCTTGTGCTTGCTATGATCCTATGAACCTGTGACTAGGTTATAAAGTCATTAATAATACCCTTAGAGTAAAACAATGACCAGAACTTAAATAATACTTATGAAGTAATGGCTTTGCTCCCCTGGTATGCAAGCTGTAGTCATGAGAGTCAAATTTGTCAAATAGATGATTCCTAGGTTATGAAATAATCTCCCAATGAGTCTCAGGCAAGATAACTCCTTCTGATTATTTAAAACAGTGCTCAACAGTTGGAGCAGGGACTAAAAGTACAGTTCCAGTCTTAAGAAGTATGCATATCTTGATGGGCTTCATATCTGAATGCAGGTACTATACACTTTGAAACTAACCTGTCCATAAGACAGGCTCCTGGATGAACCTCAGCATGATGTCCACATGATGCACTTCAAGAAAACTGATTTGGATTACTTCTACATGATATGCTTCTCAATATGTCTCAGCACGGTGCCACTTAACATGCACCACAATGTGCTGTATCTTAGCATGAGATCCAAATATGTTCCATTATGTGTCCAGATGGTGTCCTCTATGATGTGTCCAGCATGAGTGCTCCATGATGAGTCCTACTGCAACGTTATTACAATGTATTCTGTTATGTACTCCATGATGTGTCTTAGCATGGTGTCTATATGATGTGTTCCACCGTACACCCCAGCAAGGTGTCCACATGATGTGTTCTTTGATGTGTCCTGGTATAGAGTTTCCTCAGGGACAGGTGAGACTTCTGTAGGTCTCTGCATGGTATGCTCCTTGATGTGCTTTAACACACTGCCCATACAATATGCTCCTGCAAGGCAACCGCATGATGTGCTCCATAATGAATTCCAGCATAGTAGCAATGTGATGTGCTACATTTACTTCAGCCCTAAAAGGTGACTTCATGCATTGATTTTCCTGGTTCAATACACTGGTGATTTAGCCATCCAGTTCTAACAAGACAGTGCTAGTCATTGTATAAAACATTTCTGGTCGTCTCCAAACATGGTTAAAATCTCATTTTTGATCATTAACACTTCATAAACAAATGCCCATGCACCTCACTCCTAAAGCATTAAAGAAGACAATATTTTCATGCTGTACACCTGAATTAATAATAGAAGAGGATCTGACGTAATAACCTGAATTAAAAAATGAGCTCTAACTCACTGAAACCTTAACATTTGCATCAAAATTATTTCTAAAATGATGTAACGTGCAGTTAGGCAGTCTGTACAGTGCTAATAAAGCAAGTCAAATTAAAACAGATTGGGGGCATGGTAGTTTCCTTCAGGACCAGCATTAAGGCTGTGGAGCCAAGCCAGGGTTGTAAAGTCTGACAACAGTAGGAATAAGACAGAACGTCTCCTGTTACAATTAAATTTGGCTGACACTGAACTGACACAAGTTGCAATCTGATGGCTTTCAACATGTTCTGTTGGAGACGTTTAATTTTCTGTATTCATTGAATAGTCATGTCAAGATCTTACTGGGAGATGATAACTAACTGGAACATCACAGATAAGACTTATAATTCTAAGAAAAAATATACTCATATCTTGCAGATCAGAAACTGCACCAGGAAACCTCAAAACCTAACAGGAGATTTCACATTCTACGTGCCTGTTTGCAAAATGAAGAAATGAATGCAGGTTTTAAGTTGTGATCAGTTCTACAAAAGTAGAGACCAAGATAGAGGTAGTGAATTACATGTTATCTCACAGTGATACAAAAGTCAAATTGAATCATTTACACATTCATCTTCCTTACACTAAGTTACTGCCCTGCTTAAAGCAATGGAAAAGACATTTAAAAGGGGCTGACTGAGGTAAAAATGTAGAACATGTTCAAAAGCAAAATATGTGCTCTCCAATTTTATTTTTAAATGAGACACAGAAAAAGACACAGTAAAAAAAAAACAAAAAACAGAGACCAATAAAATACAAATAGCTATTAAAACTGGAAAATGTGAAAATATTAAGAAGAGATAATATCTTAATTACAAACTTTCTGGTAACAGAGCATTTAAAATATAATATAAATGAGAGGAAGCTTGCTGTTAAAAATGATATCTCAAGATATGAAGAGAACTTGACTAAGGTTGTATGGGCAGCAAGAAGGATTTCTATAGATGCTTTGGTAAGGCGAGAGGTAAATCCCTTATAGAAGCTCTGGTAAGCTACTAGAATATGGACAGCTAAAAGGCAGAGTACAGTTGCATAGGTTCTACTTACCTGTAACAGTAGATGACTGAATTTCATGCTGCATTGGTGGCATATGGGTTCTGTGTCTGCACAAATACCTACACTGGCAGCATTTCAGACCTCCGAATTCCCTCCTCTTACTCTCTGAGATAGGGGATTGCCTAAGCATTTCTCATCAGGAGAAGTCTGACCCCTGTCACAGAAAGTCAGTTATTCAAGATTTTAGAGCTATTTTGGATGACCCAAGAAGGACCAGAAGAAAGAATTGCCTGAAACCAACCAATTCCCAGCCATAAAACACCAACACAAATAATCAGAACTAACCAACAACGCATCAAGGTTGGATATCAACAAACTTTATACAAAATAGGGGGGGTCTAGATGCTGCCACTAAGGCAGTGTGAAATTCAAACATCTACTGTTACAGGTAAGTAGGACTTATACAACTGTACTATGCTCATCATTCCCATTGCCTCAGTGGCATATACATAGATTTCCAAAGCGTACTCTACCTGAGAGGAGGAAAGATAAGGATCCAGGAGCCCTTGGAGAAGAGGAAGGATAAGGATCCAGGAGCCCTTGGAGAAGAGGAAGGATAAGGATCCAGGAGCCCTTGGAGAAGAGGAAGGATAACGATCCTGGAACCCTTGGAGAAGAGGAAGGATAATGATCCTGGAGCCCTTGGAGAAGAGGAAGGATAACGATCCTGGAGCCCTTGGAGAAGAGGAAGGATAAGGATCCAGGAGCCCTTGGAGAAGAGGAAGGATAAGGATCCAGGAGCCCTTGGAGAAGAGGAAGGATAAGGATCCAGGAGCCCTTGGAGAAGAGGAAGGATAATGATCCTGGAGCCCTTGGAGAAGAGGAAGGATAAGGATCCAGGAGCCCTTGGAGAAGAGGAAGGATAAGGATTTAGGAGCCCTTGGAGAAGAGGAAGGATAAGGATCCAGGAGCCCTTGGAGAATGATCTTTGCAAAGCCTGCTCTGGAAATTGAGAAAGAATTCAGTTGTAGTGCTTTGTAAAGGTATGAACTGAGAACCAAGATGCTGCCTCTAGAATGCTTCTAGGGTCTATTTCTTTCCATTATGCAATGACTGGCCATTAATATTCAAAAATGAGCACACTGATTGGGCAGCCCAACCAGCGTGCCCATTGTAAAACTGAGAGTATACTAACAGAAAAAGGTCCGGTCACCTGGACTTTTTCCCATTAGTATATCTTGTAATTGTTTTATTTTTCCTTCTTTTTTTATTTTTCCTTCTTTTTTTGAATGAAAAAAGAAACTGGAAGACTTGAAGCAAACAAGGGAGATGACACAGAAAAAAATAAAAGGATAATCCGGTACGTTCTGCAAAACTTAAAAAACTTACATGATTATCCTTTTATTTTGTCTGTCCTGACTCTCCCCAACAGAAAAAGTCTCCCGGTTTCCTTTTCATATTCAATTAAAAAAAAAAAAAAAAAAGAAGCAACGGAGATTTTCCTTTCTCTGTTGTAACCTTTGCACAGCACTGATGTATTCCGTAAGTGTTGGAGCACAAGTCCCATATGCATGCACAGTACATACAAAAAACAGGATACCTTTAACATGCAGAAGGGCAGCACGGATACATTATACAATGACATTTTTTAAGAAAAGTAAGTATTTCTTTCTTAAATAATGTCATTGTGTAATAGGAATAACCCTTGGCTGGCTGTGGGTAATGCTGGATTTACCCATGGTTGGCTTTTTTTGGTCACTTTGGTCACTGTGGATAAATCCAGTATTACCCACACCTAGCCATGGGTTATTGCTTGAATATGCCACCGAGGAGAATAAGGGTTTGGTGGAATGTGCCTGGAATACATTTACCATGGTAAGAGAAACAAAAACAAACAAAAAAACAATAGCAGAGGACAACCAATGAACAAACATTTGCTTAGAAACAGGTTGACCCTTTTTGGCCCCAGAACAGGAAATAAAACAGCTGTTCAGCTTTCCTAAAGGGATTTCTTCTGTCAAGATAGTACCTGAGCTGCCTGTGCACATCCAAGGTATACAATTTCTTCTCTCCCTTGTTTTTAGGTTCCAGAAAGTAAACTGGGAGATTGACGGCTTGATTCAGAAATTATTTTTGGCAAGAAAGAGGAATTAGTGTGTTGAACAACCCTGTTCCTGTGGTAAATCAGATAAGGCTGGCTCACCATGACAGGTTGCAACTTGGAGACTTGCCTTGCAGATGCCAGTGCAATAATCAAATCAGTCTTCTACATAATGAACTTTAAATCAGCTTGAAAGGCAGGTTAAAAGGAGATAAGTTCAATTTTTCAAGAACAAAGTTGAACTCCTGAGAAAGGAGAATTTGCTTTCGAGGGGTCTCAAGTACAACACTTCTTTCATAAACTGCTTGACCACAAAAAGAAACAAAAGAAGGACATCCACGAGTAGACAAGTTGCACCATGATAGATGCATAAGATAAGCCATCACTGAGTGGCTCACACAAATATACTGTTTTCTGTTCCCCATGAAAAATCTGATGAGTGAATCTGAACTGATTGATCTGGGGTCTGGAGGGAAAAGGGTATATCTGGATTAAGAAGCATATGATCTCTCCACCACTGTAACTCTCATTTCACAAAATCCAGTACTGTTACCTGGAAATTCAAGGGAAGCAGGTACTGAGACCAACAATTTTTTAAATGCTATTGAATCTTTTTTTCATTTGGATTCTGACTCATGGTGTCTTAAAGATCATTGATGCCATGAGGCCTAGAATTTTGAGAAACTCTCTTGCAGCTTCTTGAAGAGGAAAAATCCCTGAAAATATTCTGAACCGTCAAAACTAATTCTGGCAGAAAAGCCATAATTTTCACGTTGTCCAACATACACCCCAGAAAGGCAATTCTTTGTAAGGGTGTTAGACAAGGCATTTGTAGGTTCAACATGAAGTTAGGAGCAATTGGCATGTGATGATAAGCATCCTTCAGATGTAAAGTCACCATAAAATAGTGGTTTGGAAGGGGTAGGACTGTCTGCAGGGTGAGTATTTTGAATCTGAGTACTTTTAGAAAGGTATGTAGGTACACCACACCTAACACTAGTCTCCACGATAGCTCCTTTTTAGGTAACAAAGAGATTCTGGAGTAAAATGGTTTACCTTTCTGTTGTGCAGGAACTGGTTCTACAACACCCAGTTGCAACATGGAGAGGACTGATGCATCTGGTCTAGCAGGTGAGGGGGGATTCCGCTAAAGGAAGGAGCATTTTCTGTCCACTGGTATCTGTATCCTCACAGAATTATTCTCAGCACCCACTTGTCTGAGGCTATTTGTGGCCAGGCTGCTGGGATGAACTAAAGTCTCAGGGCATGAAAAATGGTAGGAGGGACAGGAGGAAGGACAGGATGCCCAGAGTCTTGGCATAGACATTCTTTAGCAGAGGAAATATTTTTTTAGGTTCATAGGCTGGTGCTAGGCTATCAGCCCTAGGGCCTATACAAGCCTAGCCATAACAATTCCCTGGCTATTTCTTCCCACACTATTTACTTCCCTGAACCCCTGTCTAGCAGGGTGACTGATGTGATCCCCAGGGTGAATTTCCTTTCTTCCATCCAATCGTCAAAGTTCCCTTTTGAAGAGGGCCAAAGAGGCACTCTGCTTGACATGTATGGGCAATCTATTCTAGAGTCTGAGGAGTCTCTGGGTCAGGAACCTATCCCTCCAGCAAGTTTTGTTTATTGTGATGACAAGGTTTAGATCCCTGGAGCGTGTGGCTCTGAGGGATTGGGATTTCTTTAAGTGTAGCATGTCCAACAGCTCTGGGTTTGACATGGCCTTGTATGTTAAGCAGAGATCGCCTCTGAGTAGACGATATGCGACAGAGTATAGCTGGAGTTTTTTAAGGTGGTCAGCATAGGGCATCTGCTTTAGGCCTGTGATTCCTTTAGTGAGGTATTTCTGTGGCATTTCCAATTGTTGCAGATGTCTTGAGAGGTACATACCAAATGGGGCATTGTATTCTACAATGGGTCTAATGAGGGATGAGTACAGTGGGGCAATGACCTCCTTTTTTCTGGATGAAAAGCCCTTAGTGATGAGGTGTGCCACATAGAAGGATTTCCTGACTGTTGTGGCAATGTGGTTACTGAAGGTGAGACCACTGTCCACCTGTGTCCCTAAGTCTCTTATCACACTTTTGGTGATTAGTGTACTGCCACCTATATGGTAATTCATGGAAACATGTTTTTTCCCAAAGGGGATAACTATACATTTCTTGGCATTGAGCTTGAGCCCATGGCTCTGGCAGCAAGCATCTGTTTCTGTAAGGCCCTTTTATAGAGTATCCACATCATTTGGGGATTCAATAATGGCTCCCAGTTTGCAGTCATCTGCAAACTTTGTTAGCCAGAGTCCCTTAGTGTTGGCCTGTACTTCAGGGAAGTAGATGCCAAACAAGAGCAGTCCCAGGACTGAACCCTGAGGTACTCCACTTGTCACTTGTCTGGAGCTGGATTTGGAGTTGGCTACTTTTACAGTGTGGGTTCTGTCAGTAAGCCAGTTAGCAATCCATTGGGTGACGTAGGGATTAATGCCCAGCTTAGTAAATTTATCTATGATTCCAGAGTGGGGGATGGTGTCAAAGGCCTTGGCAAGGTCTAGATAGGCTCTGTGGACCACCTTACCCTTGTCCATGGCTCTGGAGACTGATTCAAAGAAGTTAATCAGGTTCAGGAGACAAGATCGGCCCTTCATGAACCCAAACTGGGTGGGGTCCAGTGTTTGAAGGTTGCCAATGTCTTTGTTTATAAGTTCCATGATAATACGCTCCATGGCCTTGCAGGTAAGGCTTGTCAGACTGATGGGACGGTAGTTTCCGGGATCCAAGGTGGATCCCCCCTTGTGAAGTGGGATAACTGTAGCTCTGCACCACTCAGTGGGCATGAAACCTGAGGTGAGGCTATGATTAAACATGACACTTAGGTGAGGTGCCAGTTCATATTGTAGTTCATGTAGTACACAGCCTGGGATGTCATCTTGTCCCATGGATGCTGTATTCTTAGCTTTGGAGAGTGCGTTTTTTACCTGTGTGGTCGTTATTATCGGAATTTGGCAATCTTCCGGTATTGAGATGGGCCATATAGGGGGTGAGAGGGAGGTGAAGTTGGCACTGAATCGATCTGCCTGGATATTGGCAATATCCTTGGGATCAGTATATTTAATGCCATTCCGTTTTAGCTCAGAGCAGATCTGAGCATTGCCATTTAGATTCTTAACATAGTTATAGAATGCTTTGTGGTTGTCTTTGGAATCTTTGGCAATTTTATTTTCGTAACTAGCTTTGGAGGATTTTATGAGGGATCTCAGTTTCTTACAGAGGCTGGTAAGGGAGTTTTTTGCATCCTGGGATTTTCCTCTTTTTTGCAACAGTTTCTTCCTTTTGTCGTAAAGTTTGTTTATGTTTTTGGGAAAGGTACCACTTTTGTTTGGTTTGGAAGCACTGTTCTCCTGCCATTTCCTCTTGGTACCCTGACTCTTTGTTAGGCTGGGATTTTTGTTTGTTCTACCCTTTGATGTTGGACACCTTGTTACAGGAGAACCTGGGAACATGCAAAGTTCTAGATACTCCATGCATCAATTTACCTCTGTCATCCCGTTGTCTAAAAATGTGGATAGCAGCAGGACCAAAAATAGATGTAGAACGTAAAGCAGCGTTCACAATCTGATTTTTTTGACATCCTCAGAAAAATTCTGGTTATGTAGCCAAGCAAATGTTCTCAATACAACAGAAGTGGCTGCATTTGATGAGTGTCCATACCATCCAAGGCACTCTTCAAAGCATGTTTTGAAAGCTGAGTCACATTAGAAACAAACTCTGTAACACTTCTGTTCATCAGGCAATGATACAGCAAATTCATTTAAATTGAAATCTCATTGCAAAATACATTTCCACATGAAGCCCTGATAACTTAAAATTTTAAAGACCAAATTAGTAGACTGAGCCAGCTTTTTTCCCTGAAATTCTAACCGCTTGACGATTTTATCCTGAGTTGTAGATTTAAAAGAAGCCAAGGCTCTCTTGTTAGAGTCAGCAGCTGGAGAAACCACAGCTGGTTCAGCTGACAAATGAGCAAAGAGAGAGTTGCAAAATCAAAGTACACCTTGTATTGCCTCATAGCTTGTTTAGGAACTGGTTCACTAGCCAAAGACGTTGTACATGCAGTTATATATATATATTCTAAGGCAGGTAACAGAGGAAGAACAGTCAATGCATATGGAATTTCAATCTTAATAAAATCATAAACTCTGTCAATCTCTGGCATAACTCTAGAGGTGAACACTTACTTGTGTTTTGAACCTGTTCACCCTCTGTAAACTCAGGTTGGACAGACTCAAGAGTGTTCACAATTGTCTGCAACAGAGTCCCCATCAAAACTGGTGGTATTAGACTGATGTCTAGAGAAGGTAGCCCCACAGTCATTCTGAACAGGAGCCTAGCCTCCAGGATTAGCAGACTGTAAAACACTCTTAGCTAAGGAAACCACATCAGCCTATACCATTTATTAACCTGATGGTCTGTCATGTGGTGAAGCTTCTGTATCTTCTTAAAATGAACTGCTCTACAGGAAAAAATATCTGGGGAGAGAGTATTATCCCTTTCAAGAGGGCTGTTAACCTGGACCTCTCCTGTACCTAAAAGGTTTGGTTCTTCTCTACCTGAACCAAGTACTGGAATAGCCCTGAAAGATGTGTCTGACCACCATGCCACAGAGGGCTGTCGGCTCACACCAGACTGTTACTGTGAAAGAGGTAAGTGGTCTGCAGGCCAGCATAAGCCAACAACAGGTTCACAAATCATAGGATGAGGCATGTTTTTGTTGAGTTTTTTCATTTTAGGTGCAACTGGATTTGATGGGGGGGGGCAGCCATATCAGGATACATCAAGTTAGGAGGAAAAACACCAGCCAGACTAATACACTGACAGTAAGGGCTGACTAAGGGCAGCAGTAATAGCAAATATAAACTATGTTCCCACACAGCAAATATGGCTAAAATGCATAAAAATATAGCAGAAAGCAGTTTGAACTATGCTAAGTGCTGTTCTACAATCTGCACAGTGTAAAAAACAGTACACCCTGTCACAGTACCAAGTTAAATTCAATTGTCCAAATAGTGACAAAAAATCAAATACATGATCTTGGATCAAATATTTTAAAGCAGCTTAAATAAGCACTATTTTAGAGATTCTCTGTCAGAAATGAAAAAAAAAAAAAACTCTACAAAAAATGCATATAAAGTAATATGCGGTATAATTGTGATTTAATGATAAAACAGCTAAAATAGTGTTAAAGCACTGGCAAATATCTTAAAATATATGAAAACAGTGAAAAATACAATATTTTCCAGTCAGAATTTCAAAATGAAGCAGATAAACAACTGAAACAACAGGTCTCTTGGAACCCTGCCGAGAGACAGTCCGTAGAGTCCATCTGACACCAAAAACTTTAGTTTCCCAGTACAAGTCATAAAACACTTTAGAAAAGCCCCATAACTGCTTAAATGCAGTATTATGCATGCCATTCAAATAATACAGTAGCAGGTTAGAATTTCCAGAGGATTTAACATCAGTAGTAAATAGTAAACATACCAAAATAAAAAAGTTCATAAAATCGTCTAAGGCCAGCTTCGAGAGAAAAATTGCACAGGACACTAAGGATAATCACAAGGCTTTCTTTAGTTATGTTAGGAACCTGGGTGGGAATTCCCAGATATGCTCAGAATTAGTCCAAAATGGCAAAAAAATACACCGAAACCACAGACGTTGCCAACATCCTAGCTGACAGGTTCAGTGCAAACTACTCCCCCCCTCCCCACCAAAAGGGCAAATATCTATCCCAGCAGAGTGCTGTCCCCCTGACATCTCAGATGCTCAGGTAAAAGCTGCCCTCTCCAAAGCAAAAAACACAGCATCAATGGGACCAGATGGTGTCCCTGGCTGCGTCCTACATGAACTCCAAGAAGAGCTAAACCCAAACATAAAACTACTGTTCAATCTCAGCCTTACTACAGGATATGTACCCAAAGAGTGGCGTACAGCAACAGTGGTCCCTCTCCACAAAGCTGGTGCCTCAACGGATCCTGGAAACTATCGCCCCATAAGCCTGACTAGCTTGGTCTGCAAAGCTATGGAAAGGATCATCATGGACCTCATAAATAAAGATATTGGGGACCTACAGACACTGATCCTACCCAGTTCGGCTTTGTTAAGGGCAGATCCTGCCTCTTAAACCTGGTTGATTTCTTTGAAACAGTCACCAAGGCCATTGTGAGGGAAGGTGGTCCACACAGCCTACCTGGACCTCGCAAAAGCCTTCGATACAATACCCCACTTGGGCATTATAGATAAGCTCACCAGCTTAAATATAAACCCCTATGTCACTAGATGGGTTGCAAACTGGCTCAAGGACAGAACCCACATGGTTAGAATTGCTGGAGCCATGTCAGACTCCAAACCAGTTACAAGTGGCGTCCCACAAGGCTCAGTCCTGGGACCTCTCTTGTTCGGTATATATTTCTCGGAGGTACAGGCCAACATGGAAGGACTGTTGCTGACCAAGTGTGCAGATGACTGCAAACTGGGTGCCATAATCGACTCTCCAGCTGACACAAGCATCCTCCAAAAGGGCCTAATAGAAACAGACAACTGGTGCCAGAGCCATGGCCTCAAGCTAAATGCCAAAAAGTGTATAGTCATCCCCTTTAGAAAAAACAAAGTGCCCACAAATTACCACATAGGTGGTAATCCATTAAGTATGGAAGAAGTAATTAGGGACCTGGGGACCCAAGTTGATAGCAATCTCTCATTTGACAACCACGTGGCCAAAGTGGTTAGAAAAACATTTTATATAGCCCACCTAATCATGAAGGGATTCACATCTAGATCAGGGGAGGTCATCGTGCCTCTTTACTCATCCCTCATCAGGCCCATAATTGAGTACAATGCCCCTTTTGGGATGTACCTTACCAGACACCTGCAGCAACTGGAAAGACCCCAAAAGTACCTCACCAAGAGTATCAAAGGTCTCAAACAGATGTCATATGCTGCCCGGTTAAAGAAACTCCAGCTCTACTCAGTGGCATACAGCCTGCTCAGAGGCGATCTGTGCCTGACGTATAAAGCCATGTCCAACCCGGAATTAATGGACATGCTGCACCTCAGAAGATCCAAATCCCATCGAGTTACTCGCTCGAGAGACTTGAACCTCAGCACTGAAATAAATAGGACATGCTGGAGGGACAGATTCATAACCCAGAGGCTCCCTTCACTCTGGAATAAAATCCCAGTCCAGGTTAGGCAGAGTCCCTCATTGACTCTCTTCAAGAGGAATCTTGATGAGTGGATGGGAGACTGTAGGTTTTCCCCGGGTATCACTTCTGTGTCACTGTTAGACAGAGGCGCAGTATACTAACCTCGGAAAAGGGCATAGCAAAATTAATTTAAAATGGGTGGTGAAAGCCAGACACACTCTGGCTAGGCTTATAAATGCCCTAGGGCAGATAGCCTAGTATGAACCTATGAACCTATGAACCTATATATTATTTTAAATAAAACAGAAAGAAAACAAAAGTATATAATAATAAGGAAGAAGGGAAGTTCCCAAAGGGAACTTATCTGAATCTGGAAGCTGTAATCCGCCAATGCTGTCTGCTAAGGAGACTCAACTGTGTGAGTCATACAGCTGGCACGAAAGACTGAATAAGTGACTTTCTGTGACAGGGGCTAGGCTTCCCTTGATGGGAAGGATTTAGTCAATCCCATATCACAGAGAGACAGAGGAGGAGATTTTGAGCTCTGGAAAGCTACCAGTGCAGGTGTTTATGCAGGTACAGATCCATTATGCAACTGAGGCAGTATGAATGACAAACATCCATGTTTAAGGAACATTTTATTTCTATTCTTCGTCTCTAAGCAAAATTAAAAGTCTGTTCATGAGCTATGCTGTTGCCTTCTGATACCAAACTAAACACAGTTTCCTTCAGCAAATTAATTTATTAAAAATAAAGGAAGCTTCTGAGGTTGGCAATATCAGTAAAGGAAACCTCAAAATGTTAAAGGCAGTCCTCAAGTAGGGCTTAATTAGGACCAACAAGTCTGTTGCTTCACACCTGCTGTACCACCACATTGCCACTACAAACTGCAAAGCAATGGTCATGAGGCACACCCTTTTAAGAATAAAGGCAATAAATCAGAAGTTTAAAAAATACTGGACAGTCAGTTTACTTTCCTTCACTGGGCTGTTAATGAAGAAACTGGTACTAGTAAAACTAAGGTCAAACATGAGGATATGAACATTATACATATCCATCAGCATGTCTGTTCTGAGGGGGATTCCAAGCTTAACCCTTTCATCTTCCCCCACAGCTGCTTCGGTGATACTTTTATTCCTTTCATGGTGATAGCTCTACAGCCTTTTTGGCATCACTGATGGCAGTGTTGTGATTTTCTGTATTACATCCTTACTTACTATACATGTCCAGTTAGCATTCTTTTGGATTTAGCATCCTGATATGACCCAATGGATGTCTTTTCTTCCTGAAACAAATGCCCCTGCAGATTCTCTGATCTCGCTGTGGGACTCTGTGTACTTTGCTCAATGTTAATGATGCATAATGTGATGATATTTTAACATTCACAAATTACAAAATATTGTTATATTAATCTACCCATGCATACAGTAACTTAGAATGTATTTATTATTTAACCCACCTCACCCAGCCCATCAATCTCTGACCTTGCCCTTTCTGACCCACTAATTTTCCACTGGCTAGCCTTAGCCACATTGCCAGCTGAGGTGAGAGTAAGCCTGAGTTAGGCCATTATCCTTTGTCATTTCAGATATTTTATTATACCCTACTGTTATCTCCCATCTGATATGCAATATCATCAAAATGGACCAAGCTATAAACATTCTGCCAGTGTGTGTCCCAATTGCTCTAAACAGTGCAGTAGTCACCACATGGGCTGTAGCCCTTGTAGGATCCCCCCCCCATACACACAGACACTCTCAGGGGTAGGCGAATCAGCCAGTCTGCCACTCCTTCTTACCCTCTAAGGGACTCCTCAAGGACCAAATCCAGTAGTTGAACCCAGATCATCTGCATTGCAATCAGAACTGTATCTTTCTATGCCATGGTGTCAGCCCAGCTGCAACTGTAGCATGCGCATACCGCTCTGGATCATCTTGTTATTATTTCTTATACATTGTTTCTTCTTGTAATCACACATTCATTTGGATGATTTTCACAATGGACATCCACTAAAAATAGGTTCTGTTCATCTGGACTATTCATTCAAAAAAATTAAAAAATACAAATAAGTAAATAAATGGAAACAGCATCACCTGGGAATAAGTCACACACTGACATGGACATGATGAACATCTTGTTCACAGTCATTTACTGCCACAGTTTATAAGCCCAAGTTTAATTCGACAAACACAGGCTTGTACTTTTCTCATTTATTTTACCCGGCTTACCATGTAGCCACTTATTTAACGGATTTAAGCAATACAATGACGGCTTCTCTTTTGCTTTTGTAGACTAAAATGCAGACTCTTAAAAGGAGATTTTGTGTTTTCTGTGTGAATCTCTCATCTCAGCAAAACATGAAAATATTTAATACTTTTTTTTTTGCATAAGGGAGTTCCAAAAAATAGAATATTGACAACTACAGGCATTGAGGATTACTGACTTTATGAGCCAGGCTGTAATTACTTTTGTTTCTTAAGTACATTAACATAAATGTTACTTTTCTGAGATGCATTCCAAGAATATTGGCCATAGGTTCAAAGGTTCATAGGAGGTTACTACGCTTGCGGGCCTAGAGCCTTTACAAGCCTAGCCATGTTAATCCCAAGTATCCTCATTTGTTCTTTTTGGGTAGTTTGCAGAACAAATTTATGAACAGAGTGGGTGACGGGTCTGTGATCAACACTGGCTACCCCTGTCCATGAGAGACATAGATGCCACTCCAGGGGCGAATTTGTGGTCTCCCATCCAATTATCTAGGCTGCATTTGAATAGTGTCAATGAGGAGCTCTATTTTACATGAATAGGGAGTCTATTACAGTGAAGCATCAGTCCCTGGGTGACATATCTGTTTCTCCACAATGTTCTGTTAATGTCACAAGCTCGGTTGAGATCCCTAGAGTGAGTGACTCTTAAGCCATTTGACTTGCTGATGTGCAGCATTTCCATTATGGCAGGGTTGGTGATTGCCATATAGGCCAGGCACATGTCACCTCTTAGCAGCCTATAAGATACAGAGTAAAGTGAAAGGACTTTAAGCCTGTCCACGTAGGTCATGGTTTTGAATCCCTATATTCTCTTAGTGAGAAACCTCTGAGGTCTCTCCAGCTGCTGCAGGTGTGTGGTGAAGTACATGCAAAAGGGTGCATTATACTCTATTAGTGGTCTGATGAGAGTCAAGTACAGTGGATTTATAATATCTCTTGACCTGGATGCTATGTCCTTGCTTATGAAGTGCGCTTTATAGAAGGCTTTCCTTACCACTGTGAAAACTTATAGGTTCATAGGTTCATAGGTTTATACTAGGCTATCTGCCCCAAGGCATTTATAAGCCTAGCCCGAATTTTTGTGGCTTACACCCTTAAAATGAAAAATACTGTACCCATTTGTTTGTGCCTGTGTCCAGCAGTGACACAGAGGATGATTCGGGGTAAACCCTATGATCTCCCATCCACAGGTCAAGATTTCTCTGAAACAGAGCCAGCGATGTGCTCTGCCTCACTGTGACACAGCATAGGGAGCGCAGGAGTGAAGTCTGAGTGATAAATCTATCCCTCCAGCATGTCCTATTTATATCGTGCGTGCTGTTTATTAAGCTGCTCTCTCTAGGTTTTTTGGGATTTGGATTTTTTTTTTGGAGCATGTTCATTAATTCAGGTTTGGACACTTGGCCTTATGTCAGCTTATGTCACCTCTAAAGCAAAGCATTATGCGACTGAATAGCTGAAGGAGCTGAGGTTCTTCAATCTGGCAGCATATGACAGATTTTGGAGTCCTTCCTTGAGAAACTTTGGGGTCTCTGGGTCTTGCTGCAGATGTGCAGATGATACATCCATACATGGGTTGTATGGGGCATTGTACTCGATCATTGGTCTGATAAGTGAAGAGTACAGGAGACAAGATCCTAGATAGATCCATGATGATCCCCAATCATGATTGGTGGGTCTGTAAGAACTCTCTTTCAAACAACTTAGCAGAAGTGAGTGCAAAGGCCACTGTCAGGGGTCCCAGGGTCCCTGAATGTACTCTTCTGTGCTTGGTGGATTGCCACCTATATGTAGCTTAGGGTTACCTTGTTTTTTTCGAAAGGGTATGACTATACATTTTTGGCATTTAACTTCAGGCTATCTGTTTCCGTGAGTCCCCTTCTAAGGATATCCGTGTCGACTTTCCTTTCCCAGTTTGCAGCTTTGTGTGCACTTTGTCAAACTTTGTCAACCCAAGACTCCCATGTTGGCCTGTAAGTGAGAGATGCGAACAATAGAATAAAGGACCCGAACGGCTTGTCTGTCTGACAGCGCCAGCAACTCTAACCCTGTGGGTTCTGTCCTTGTTTTTACAATAACACGTGGGGTATTGTGTGTGAAAACTTTTGCAAGGTCAGGTAGGCTAGACTGTTAAGCTTATGGGGCGGTATTACCAGGGGTCCGCACCACCCACCACCTGTGTGTGGGACCACAGTTGCCCACGCCACCTCCTTGCACGTATCCTGTGGTAAGGCCTGCCTTATGTGCGGGTTTAATTCCTCATTTAGCTCGTGTAGGTCAAAGTTTAGATTATTAACCTGTGTTCCCAAGTCGCACACCACTGCATTGGAACTCAGGGGGGTGCTGTCAATATTGTAATTTGTAGGGAATTACATTTTGCCAAAGGGAATAATAATGCATTTTTGCATTAGTTTTAGACCATGGCTTTAGCAGCTATCATTTGTTTTTGTTAGCCCTTCTTGTAATATGGTGACATTGTTGAGGGACTCAATGACTGTTCCCAGTTTGCAATCATTCAGCGAACGTGGTGAGCCAAAGGCCATCTACTTTGGCCAAGACTTATGAGAAACAGATGCCAAACAGTAAGGTGCCCAGCCCAGACCTCTGTGGTACTCCACTGGTGATGGGGTCAACTGATGGAGGTGGAGTCACCAATTCTAATACAGTGTGTTCTGTCAGTGAGTCAACTGGCTACCCATCTAGTAACATAAAGGTTAATCCGTATCTGGGAGAGTTTCTCAATGATGTCAGTGTGCAGGGAATTGCATTGAAAGCCTTGGCAAGGATGAGATAGGCTTTGTGCAATGTCTTACTTTCATCCATGGCTTTGGTGACATTCTCAAGGAAGTCAACCATGTTTGATAAACATGATCTACCCTTAACAAAGCCAAACTGGGTTGAGTCCAGCATTTGGAGATAGCCTATGTCCTTGTTGATAAGGCCCATGATAATTCTTTTCATGGCCTTGCAGATTAGGCTGGTTAGACTTATGAGTCTGTAGTTCCCAGGGTCAGTTAATTGCCCCCATTTGGGCAGGGGGATTACTGTTGCTGTTTTCCATTTTACAGGAACATAGCCAGTTCTCAAGCTATGATTAAAGAGAATGCCAAGTGGGGCCACTAGGTCTTGTTTTAGATTATTTAGTAAACAACCTGGAATATTGTCTGGTCCCACTGAGGCCATGTTTTGGGCCTTGGCGAGCACAGCGATGACCTGTTCTCTAGAGATACTAGGCAGAGGGCCGGTGTCAGGTATGCTTTGGGATATGGTAAATGGTGACAGGGGGTGAAGTTTGCACTGAATATGTCAGCTAGCAGGTTGGCGATATCTTCCAGTGTAGTATGAGTGATCCCATCTATTGCCAATTTTGCACATAGGTGGGCATTCCCTTTTAGACTTTGGATGTAGTTAAAAAATGCCTTATGATTATCCTTGACTAGGAATGTGATTTTAGTTTCATAATTTGCTTTAGAAGACTTTACAAGATTTCTGATTTTCCTGTTTAGGCACAGTGATATTCCTCTTGCTTTTGAACAACAGTTCTTCTTCTTGTTATATAATCTGTTTATACTTGAAGTCCACCACGGTGGCTTGTTTTTACGGGAAGACCTGGTTTTGATCCGGTCAGGTACAGCAGAGTTTATGCAGTCACTTAAGTGCTTGGACATGGATTTTCATACACTTCTGCATTGTAATTATTAATGTCTGTGATTGCGGGTGGTATGAAGCTTTTTATGCCATCGCTTAGTATGATGTAGTTAGCTTTGTTGAAATTTTTTATAATTTTTGTTCCTGTGAGGGTGTCAGTTCTAGCAGTTACTTCAAACAAGATAGATTTATGGTCTGACCTAACCAGGGAGGGCATCACAAATGGGGAAATACAGTGACCACCCATGTTGGTGAGTACTATGTTCAGAATATTAGAGCCCCTAGTGAGGGTGCAGACTATCTGTTCTAGAGCATTTATGCTAACAAAGTCCAGGAACTGTGGGAGAGTGTGCTTTTGTTTGTGTATGTCCCCCAATCTATGGAAGGATAGTTGAAATCTCCCATGATTAAGGTGTTGGGCTTTATGGTGATGGATTCCAGTAAATCGAGGTAGGTGGTCTGCTTATCCTGGTTCATGGTAGGGGATCTATATCTAGCAACGATGTTGTATGGTACTTTCCCAATAGTTAAATGGACATGGAGTAGTTTGTGAGAGACATGCTGTTTGACCAGTCTCGAAGTGTATTTGGTTTTAATGAAGATGGTTACACCTCCACCTTTGTTTCCTTCATGCTCATTTTGAGGTCTGAGTGTGTGGAAGCATTGTAGCCTTGCATGGCCAAGGTACTCTCAGTGGTCTTGAACCATGTTTTGGAAACTGCACAGATGTCAGCATCCTTCAAGGAGAGGAGTACTTCCAGGGAATGCAGTTTCATATTCAAACTCCTAGCATTAAGTAGCATGACCATGAGCTTGTCTTGATTAGATTTTGTTACTTTGGAAAATTTGTTGTTTTGATATTGGCTAAAAAAGACACTATTGGGAGGTAATTCAGCAGTGTATTTGCATCTCTCACCAAGGATGTTAATTTGCTTTAGGTGTAAATGGTTGTCAGTATGTATGAAGTAATTGCTACAGTGCTTCAAGATGCTCATATCAATCAAGCTGGCTGGAGAAATGATAGGAAACTGCCCGCCAATTGTGGCAGGATTTTTATGAATGTGGTATTTGGGAAGGAAGTGGGCTAGGTGGACTTGGTCATAAATAGCAAAATGAAACAGCAATTCAATTAAATACAGTTAACAAAGTACATTGCTGGCTTAAAATATTATTTTTCAGTTTTGTTTTCTGTGGATGCCTTGGATTTCAGTGCAGATGCACTCCAGACCTCTGGCTAAAGTTGCAAAATGTTGAGCAGCTCGGGTAAACTGAGCACAAACCTGCTCAAATGCGAGGCTTATATACAGGCAAATTTAAACAATTTTAACACAACTACCTGTGGGAAAAAAACTCACACTGAGCTTTTCTCCAGCTATCCCCAACTTGGATGGGTCCTGAGTTCCACAGTTCTGCCAGAAGGGTGCGGGGAGGCCCTCTTAATGTAAGATGGTTGATCTAAGAGCACAGTGATACCAAACAGTCCAGAGTCAGCAGGACTGAATCTAGCATATGCTATGTAAGGCAAGGAAACACAATTTCTAGATGGGAAGAAGTAAGGAAGAGTCACTTAAAGGTCAAAGTGAGAGCATTTATTAGTATACTATCAGATGACCTGCAGTAGTACCCACCCTCTGCACAAACTGGCAGCTCTTCAAGTAGCGGTGAACAGTGGAAGACTATGGAGATAATTTCCTATAGGGGATTTTAAACTGGAGAGGTTTATTTTTATGCAAGCACGGGGAACCGCATTTGTGCGAGGGTTTTATATGAGCAGGATAATCAGATAAAAACACAATAAGCTATCAACCAGTAGTTCCTACCTTGCATGGGTTGAATTTAGCTTTCTGCACCCACCAGAGTGCAAAAGAACCCTTCCAATGTTAAACAAACTGGCTTTGAACTTAAGTGCAGAAACAAAAGATTTACGACAGAAGTAAGAATTCCTGCAATATCAGGAAGCCTTGGAAATAATTTCACTAACCCTGCGAAATGTTCACATCACATAAAACTTTACAAAATGTAGAAATATTTTGGCAGACTCACTCAGAACAATTTTTGCAGTATCAGAGGAGGCTAGGAAATATCAGAATATTGTTTAAACAACCTAAGAGCATTGCAGTAACAAACAGCTAGAGTTTCTTTAACAAGTGCATACTAAAACAGTGATTCATTCAACCAAATCAATAAATGAGGCATATAAGTTTAAATATCACTGAAGCCAGGCACAAGAAAGCTCTGAATAAATGAGCACAATCACACATAAATGCAATTCTATTATATGAGCAGGATGAAAGACCTTTATAAAGTTAAACCCTCAGGCCAATCAGATAAAAACACAATAAGTGATTGACAAGTAGTTCCCACCTTGAATGGGTTGAATTTAGCTCACAGTGCAAAAGAACCCTTCCAATGTAAAACAAACTGGCTTTGAGCTCAAGTACAGTAACAAATGCTTTACGACAGAAGTAAGAATTCCTGCAATATCAGGAATCCTTGGAAATAATTTCACTAACCCTGAGAAATGTTCACAACACACAAAAATGTTGCAAAATGTAGAAATATTTTGGCAGATTTACTCAGAACAGCTTTTGCAGCATCAGAGGAAGTTAGGAAATATCAGAATATTAGAACAATCTAAGAGCATTACAGTTGCAAACAGATGGAGTTTCTTTAACAAGTGCAGACTGAAAAACACTGATAAAGTCAACAAAATAAATAAATGCAGCACAGAAGTGTTATATATCACTGAAACAGTTAAAGCACAAGCAAAAAAATATACTTATATCACTCTTGTAGGCCAGATGATTTTAGAAGCAATTCAAGTCTTGCAGTCATGTGTGTCCAAGCCAGACACGAGGAAGCTCTGAATAAATGAGCCTAAAATGTATACTAGTACACATGAGAGATTTTTACACAAGTCTGGATTTGAACTCACACCAATGAACCTTCAATATAGAGTATGGGTGTCTTATCCCTCTTTGCCACAGAAATAGCTTTGGTCAAGTTGGATATCTTGCTCACATTAAGCACTAAATATATGAAGAAAAAGGAAACAAGAATGTACTACAAAATTAAATTTATTAGCAGCTCATAGTCTTTAACCCTCTGTGTTAAACTGCCATCAGAAAATAAAGTCCCGTACCTTTTGTAGTTTTCATCATTAAGAATCCAAACTTGCAGTGTAGGGCTCTTTAAAACTTTGACATTTCTCATGATCATACTTGAAACTTAAATATTTCTGCAAATCTACACCTGAAACCAGCATTTCTGTTATTACTGCTATACATTTGCATTAAAATACCTGACACTGCCAGATGCTTAATTTAGATGACATACAGTTCACTATTTATTAAGATTTTTTGTTTAATAAATAAATATACATTGTTTTCATCCTTTATAAGGGCTATGAATTGCTTGTTGTCCTTCAGTTCAGAACCCTCTTCCTAAATGCAGTATTTCTATGCTTTATTTATTTTATTTGTTTTCAGTTTTTTTAGCTTACTATAATAAAACATTTTTTCTGATTCATTATAAAACATCACTGTGCAGATTCCATGTAATAATATAGAAATGGCAATGGATGTATTTCTTGAGTAGGGGGATGTCCTCCCAGTACTAATAAAATTCCAAGTATTCCAGCATAACAGGCTACATTGCCTTTTCAGAACCCTCCCCAACAGTATCTATCTACCTATTCCTCTACAGTTCAGCTTATATTTTCCCCACATAAACCCTTACTACTTTGTATCTTAACTACATCCACATACTCTGTCCTTTCAAACCAATCTAAAGATACCAGGACAACTTAACTCTCTTCCTTCATAGAAAATATTTCCTTCCTAGCTACTTTCTTCCAGCTTAAAGACTCCACCACCACTAAATATCCTAGAGCCCTGCAACTTATTGTTTCCTCTTTGATTCCATCTGTCCAACTGCCTAACAATATCAAGCTACTCCCCAGCTTATCCTCTAGTCTTCTGCTACTGAGCCAGCTCTTATCCTACCATGAATTAATAATAGTTCTCAACATCTCTCCAACTTTGTCCAATCACCTATCCATATTTCCTCCCTTAACTCTCCACACATCACTCCAAACCTATTTAATGACACTTCCTCACCTTTACGCCAAATATAGCCTGATTAACTCCATTTCAACTCAAATCAAAATAAAATTAAGTGGAAAATAACCTCCAAAAATCAATAATACCCCACTATACTAAAATCCTCCTAGGAGGAGACATTCACCCTAATCCTGGCCCGACCTATCACAACCAACAAGACAATTTTCTTCCACACTACTCAAACCCTACAACAGTCAATGCCCAACCCCAGTAATCTAACATTTGCCACCATAAATATAAGAAGCATAAGAAATAAAACTGCTGAACTACATGCCTGGATTACCCAACACAAGCCTGATATGTTTGCTATAACTGAAACTTCTCTTAAACCCAGCATAAACTAATCTGAAATTACAACCCCCCTTCACCCATAATGACCACATAAAAAGGAAAGGTGGTGACATTGCTTTAATTATTTCCCAACAGCTACCTCATTTCCCTGAGAAACAAACCAATATCAAAATTCAGCTTGGCAGAACTTATTACTTTCCTGATGTATCACTGATCTTTACATCCTTCGTGATGGCAACACAGCTACACCGGAATATATCCTACATTGGATATGCATAACAATTCCACAAGAAGAAAATATTACTAGGTGATGTCAATATCAATTGATTGGACATAACCTCTAGCTCCTCTACATCTAGCACGAACGTATAAGGTTTCATGCAACTAATTAATAGACCCATACTTTACTCCAAGGTATTAAATTCCTTGTTAGACTAGATCCCAGTATCAGACCCTAGCAAATTCTGCCCCACAGTTACAGTGTCAGACTCTCTTCCAATGTACACAACCAGACATCTCACACATCCACTTAAACAGCATGTTTATAAAACAACACTCAACCTAAGTTTAAACTAGAAATATTTATTAGTAATCTACCATCTGTTAACTGGAATATCCTAAAAATCCTTGGTGCTGTAAATTAATTCAATACAACTTTCCTAAATTTGCTGAATATCCTTGTACCTCCTAGAAGAAAGAGACTAAAACATATAATGCAATTTGGCTATCCAGAAAGAGCAGAATGCAGATGCAGGATAGAGAAAAAATGTGGAAAGAACGGCAAAAATATAAAACACCACAATATCTCAAAAACTTCAGAATGCTCTGCAACCATACTAAAAAGCAACTAAATGAAGACAGAAACCTATATGTACTATAACAACATTTAGAACAATAGTAAACATGGCCTAAAAAGTTCTGGTCAGCTATTAAAGAAATCTTACATCCTGGCTAAAAATTCAACCCTAATCCCTCTCCCAATAACTTATCACTTGAAACTGCAATAGAATTCAACTCTTACTTCACAGATAATATTGTGGAAATATGTTTTGAAATGCTATCACTATTTAAAAAGTAATTTTCTAATACAGTTAGAGGTCAGAGTTTCATGTCCAGTGACACAGGACATTCGGGACTTCAGAGTTTCATGTCTAGTGACACAGGTTATGTTGGTACAGCTAGTTTACTAGAGATTGTATTGCGTGTTCATTGCGGTTTACAGTTTGGAACCTCAGACTGAATTCTTTAAAACTGCAGTCATATTATTTTTCTGTCTGCTTCAGATAGCAGAACGGTTAGAAAGCCTGTGTTTGTGATAGTATAAATTCTAAGACCAAGGACTATTAGATCTAGAGAAAATAATGAGCAGTCATACCTGATGTTTTAATGCAAATATTCTAATATAATTGCATGCATCTTTTATATAAGACTATCTGTTTAAGATCACCTATAAGTTATTTGTGATTTGCACAGTAGAGTGGAAATGTGAGTTTCCTGATTTCATTAATAACTGTACACGCCTACATATGTAGTTTATAACTTGTCTTAGATGCAAATTCAGTGTTTCTGCAAGGCCACACATGTCATTGTATATTGTTTTACTATACATGCACTTCTGGACTGTATCATACATTTGTTATTTTAGATAAAGCTTATATAAGACAAACTGTTCAAAACATTAAGAACATTTGATGACAAAAATAAAATTTGTCATTTCTTAGAAAAATTTTGAATAGCTAGTTAAAATTAAGTGACATCTTTGTAATAATCAGAAAATATTAAGATAACATAAGCATATCCTGTTACAACTGGCCATAAAATGTCAAATGTCCAGACTCCAAATTAAGTGTTTTTTTCAAATTGACAGTATGACAGTTATTAAATGATGCTTCCCTATTTGTAAAAAGGAATACAGAATTGTTGGCTCTTAGAGGAAAAAAAAATGTAATTTGATTTTCTTATAATGTCAGTGTTATTTCCTAATATTATCATTTCTGCAACAATAGTATAGCATTCCTAACCAAGAATTCCCCAACATCCAATCCCAGCCCTGCCTAACAGCCACATATTCCACATGCACTTTCACATTCAAACATTTGTCCACATCGTATATAAAACTACTCTTAAATTCAAACCATGTTCTACTTTAGCTGGTGACCTTCCAAGCAAGTACCTCAAAATTGCAGCCAATAGCATTACCTATCCTGTCTCACTCCTTATAAATAGGTCAATCCAGGAATCCCATATTCTCACTCCCTGAAAAAAAATCACACATTATCCCTCTGTACAAAGGAGGAAATTAAAAAAAAACACTCTCCAAAATACTTGAAAATGTATTTTAAAACAATTGCTAAACTATCTCCTGCAAGAAGAACTCCTATCCCCCACACAACATGGCTTCCATCCATCCCATAGTGCTAAAACTGCATTTTTAACCTTATAAATAAGAGATAATGGCAAGCTAGTCTCCTCCTTATTTTTAGACTTTGTCAGAGTAAAATTCTACTTCAAATGTCCTCACTAAGTCTATCTCATCCCAGACTTCTTCTATGGCTCAAAAGCTACTTGGCCAAAATGTATCAGTCAGTAAAATGGCACTTCACTCTCTTTCCATACCTCCCAGTTACCACCAGTATATCATAAGGTTCTATCTTTGGTCCACTCTTCTTTAACATTCTCACCAGCACCCTCCACACATCCGCACAGCAAGCCTCCCTAATACAGTGTGCAGGTGACTCCGCACTCATATGTGCACCAGACAACTGGTACATTTCCAAGAAATTATTCAGGAAGGCTTAACAGCCATTGAAACAGGGTTTTGTAAATCACAAATCATGATCAACCAAAAAAAAATGTTTTTTCCCCCAAATTTTTCTCTCATGACTAAAGCAACATTTAAAATCCTCTCTTAATAACAGAATCATTGAAGTCAGTTCTCACAGCAAATAATTAAGGCTGATAGTGGATAATAATCTTAAATTTGGCCTGCATATACAAAATTGCATAAAAAAGCTCATCAAAACTTAGGGATGCTTTCTCTACAGTACAGCTAAAGCTACATTGGCCACTAATTACCTCCTCCCCTCACTTTAGGACACTTCCATCTTTACTAACTCCCAGGCATTGCAAAAAGGAAAAGTTGAACAATGTTATAATAAAGTGACTAGATTTGCAGCAAATACCCCTTCCAGAACCCACCACTATACAGCACTAAAAGCCCTAAATTGGTGTTAGAAAAATATATATCTAAACATATATGAAGTGCTAGTTTAGAAGCAAATAGTATATAATGTATTTTATTCTATTTTACAATATGGCAGTAGAAATGATCTTGCATGTAATTGCCTGAAGCTTAGCTGCAGTGTGATTGAACTCTGACCCTGGCAGTAACTGGTTCAGCAGGTTTATGTCTTTCAGCATTAATTATCTGCTGGGTTAGAGAAAAATAAATGTATGTACATGTATATCTTTCTTCCTTCCACTGAGGAGGATGGCCTTGTGAGCTCTATCGAAGATAGAGTACAGCTGCTTACCAGAGAGACAAAGTAACGTATTAAGAAATTAACTGACTATTGTATTCGAACAGGCCTGGAACCTTGAAAGAGCAACATTTACAGAAAGACATTGTAATTGACCAGGTGCCTTGCAAGGCTGTGTTATTCTCATGGGAAAACTTTTAAAAAGCATTACCTCAGCACCTTCTTATGAATAGAATATTGTGGACTGTAGTGATGTAAATGCCCTGTGACTGACCACGTCAGTAAGGTGGGCAAAAGCTGATTGTAAATACTATATAAACAAAGTTACTTCCTGTATAGAGTCAGTCAAAACTCTATACTTGTACTGCATAGTTTTTTGCCTCCTGGTGTACACTAGTAAAACGTTTTGAACTTGAGCTTCCTGTGTTATTGACTGTCATTTTGAAAAGCCTAATGATTTTTACAGTCTGATTTTAACAATTTATTTGACATTTTGGTCCTTCGAGCCGGATTTCCCTTGGTAAGCTACAGGTCAGAGTGTATGGATGGTAATAAATCTGCGCAGGAGAAGTTGCCAAAATGGTTCTTCTTGAGTGAAAAGACCTCCGACTGAATTGTTGTGTGTAAAGAAGCTGTCCACTTTCTGATCTGTGGCTGAAAAGCGGAAAACTGGATCCCAAGAAGAAAACGTGCAGTCATAAATGGGAGGCTCAGGTAAGGAGAGTTTCCCTCTTTGTCTTTGTTTTAGATCAGGGACCAGGTTACAGTATATTGTTGTTAAGATTTGTAATAGCAGGTCGAGAATGAATTGAAGTACTGTATATTTGGTCATAGATCAGGGGAAAAACAGAGCAAAGTAAACAGTCATTCTAGACACTACTATGGATACAGGGAAGAAGATACCACGTGGTACAAGAGAAGGGTTACGCAACAGTTTTTTTTTAAGACATGGGAAATCAGTGCACTAAGAGATCGCGAGATCCGCCCTTGACGGACGATGCGAAGTATATGCAATTGCAGAGAGCAGATAATGTGAGATATTTTTCAAAATGGGTTAATAAATATGAATTTGATGGTAAATTAGACAAAATTTCGTTAGTGAAACTTTTGAAACAGTTAAAATCTGACGCAGAAGGTCAGGCGAAAAAACAGCGACAGTTGGGTATTCCTCAAGCACATAGGTGGATTGAGGAAGTGAACCGAAGGGAACAGAACACTAAAAATGTGAAAGCACTATTCTTAGACAAAGAAGATAATAATACAGTAGTAGCGGCCCTCCTCTCCACCCCCTCCGATACCTTATCCAGGATATGAAGCGGGAGGGCAGGCTGGTCCCCCCCCCACGTTATCCTGTGGCAACAGGGGTATTAAAACAACCATTTGTAAGAGAACCTATTGAAACTAGATCCCGAACACGTAAAACACTTAGGGACACTCAACTAAGAAGAGATTCACTAGAAGAGAGTGAGGAAATCTGTCCATTAATTGAAGTACCGAACCCTCAGGCAGGACAGGAAGGCCAGGACCCAACTCTCTTAGTGTATAGACCGTGGGCGCGGAAGATATCCGAAAGCTACAGAGGAATTCCCCATCCAAAAATTAATCATGAAAAGTTTATACAAGATTTACAAGGTATGCGATTGAGTTACCACTTAAATGGGGAAGAAGTAGAGAAGGTGATTAGACAAATTATAGGTCCAGACTGGCACATGGTTTGTGGCATCTGGAGTGCTCGTGGACGCAACTTAAACCACTCCTACATAGTGACGCAGAATTAGACACTAGGTTGAAGGGTCTTACGGACGAATTACTGAAAAATGGAAACCTAGAGCAGATTGGACCTGTATTAATCAGTGCATACAACAAGATAATGAAACTGTAGATGGATACTATGGTAGATTATTAGAATGTTTCAATAACCATAGTGGTATGACTATTCCTGAAAATCAGAAAATGATAGTTCATATGAACAACAATTGAAAAATGCATTTTGAAAGGTTGCATTGCCCTATCAGTAGCTTTATTACAAAGCATATGATAGATCATCGAGCAGTAGGCTACAAGCCTTACTGGAGTATGCTAGGCATGTCGAAAGACATTTTAACAGTAAGAAGAAAAGAAGACACAGGTCTTCACAGCTGAAGACGGAGCAGAAGTCTTTGTAGTACAGTCGGGTAAAAGGGTAAGAGAAACACTCAGGGCAATAAATGCTCTGACAGAGACACAGAGGTTTTGAGGAAAAAGAGAAAAGGTGAGTGCTTTAAGTGCGGAAGAGGGACATTTAGCAAGGGATTGCAGGTTGAATAAAAACGTCTGGAAGGGAAGGATAGAAGTGATGAGGATTGACTATATGACAGTCACAACGTTCAACAGTCATCAGGAGAGACTAATGGGCAGGAGAAAATGTAAACGCAGTAGAAGGAATAAAGGAAGTGCAAACAGATGTAGAAAATGAGGAAAGCGAAGTTTTAGATTTAGCCTTGTTGAGCTTGGAGCTCTATTTGGCGGACACAAAACCGGAAGTTACACTTCTGGTGGAGGGGAAGGAAGTGAGATTTTTGTGTGATTCAGGAGCATCACGAACTTTGATACACCCTTCAAAGTTACCGGAACACTCTGAATCACCTGACTACATATTAGTGAAAGCAGCAAACGGGCAGCTATACAGGGAACCACTTTCCCATGATATAGCAATAACTGACCCTGTTTCAGGTATGACCCAGAGAAGTAAAATAGTACTTTCTGCAAAATGCCCAGTAAATTTACTAGGGAGAGACCTTATGCAGCTCTTTGGCATAGCAGTAGTTCCTACCATGCAGGGTATGGAGGCACAAAGGCAAATGGATACTTTTGTGGTGCAATCGGAGGGTGAAACCTATTATTGGTACAGCCAGGACCTAGTCACGACTGGTCCAGGGGCAGTAACTGAGGAACTGATGAACGTAGCCATCAGTAAGGTACCCTCCCTTCACATTGATCAGCAGCATTTGTTACATTGTACTCTGTACTATTGTAGCACACCAGGGCCTGATAAGGAATATGAGCAAAAATTGTTCAGAAATCCTGCCAATAGACTAGTGTTACGAACCTTGTACTGGGATACTGAGGGTAATAGTGTGGTGAGTTGTTCATTACCTCAGGAATTCATGGGATTATATAAGTCCAACAGGCTACCGCATGTCAGTTTAACCAAACATAAAAATGTCAGATGGGTGGACCTGGGTGAAAAAGTGACAAAATGGGAAAGGCAAACCGACTTAGAATTGTCAGAACAGGGAATACAGAAGCAAAAATTAAATTGGCTAACACAAGCACGTTCAGCTGTACACTTACAGCAGAGTGAGGGCAGCTGATTGGTGTTCTTGTTAGAAGAAGAAGAAAAAGCCTTGTGTGATATACCAAGCACTCTTTGGTCAACAGGGAAATCAGATGTAGGGCTTATTTGGACAGCAGGTCCAGTAACCATTACACCGAAGTCAGCATTTAGACCACAAAAGAAACAATACCCTTTGAGGAAGGATGCAGAGCAGGGAATCAAGCCGATAATAGCGGCATTACTCAAGGAAGGGATACTGGTAGAATCTTTAGATTCACCATGTAATACCCCTCTATTTCCTGTTAGAAAAGCAAACGGGGAATGGCGGATGGTACAGGATTTACAAGCTGTAAATGATGCAATAATACCTAGGGCACCTACGGTGCCAGACCCACACACTTTATTGAATGATTTAAAGCCACAACAGAAGTATTTTACTGTGGTAGATATAAGCAATGCTTTCTTTTCAATACCTATACATCCAGATAGTCAGTATTGGTTTGCTTTTACATTTCAGGGTAACAGATACACCTATACTCGTCTACCGCAGGGATACTGTGAAAGTCCAACAATATTTGCACAGGAGATGGCTAGCAACCTGGCGGGGTTTACTCCACCCGGGGGCAGTCAAGTTCTACTTTATGTGGATGACATCCTGCTTGCGGCCCCTACCCAGCAGCAATGTAGGGAAGATACAATAGCATTACTGAAATTTTTAGCAGAACAGGGACATAAAGTAAACAAGCATAAATTGCAACTTTGGAGAACACAGGTCAAGTACCTGGGATATGTAGTATCCAAGGAGGGTAGAACATTAGATGAAGATAGGAAGGCAGCAATTTTACAAGCACCCAAGCCAACTACCAAGAAGGAAATGATGTCCTTCCTGGGGACGACTAACTTTTGTCGAAGTTGGATACCAAACTATGCTTTGGAATCAGCTCCATTGGCTGATTTAATATTTAAAACACCTATGGCAGCACAAGATATACTACATTGGACTCCAGTAGCAGAAACAGCTTTCTGCAGGCTAAAACGATTGATAGCTTCATCATTAGTTTTAGGACTCCCGAATTATCATAAGAGATTTTTTCAGACTGTAGATTGTAAGCAGGGATATATGACGTCAGTCTTGACGCAACAACATGGAAGTAAGCAACGCCCCATAGCTTACTACTCATCGCAGTTGGACCCAGTGGCACGGTCATTGCCACATTGTGTACAGGCAGTTGTTGCAGCTGCTATGGCAGTACAGGCTTCGGCCTCAATGGTATTATTCCACCCTCTCACTTTGAGAGTGCCTCATGCAGTTGCGATAATTTTGCTGCAAGAGCAAATTGCATTCTTGTCCCCTGCTAGGCATCTTTCTTGTATGACCATACTGCTGAGTCAACCTCATATGGTGATTGAACGTTGTACAACATTAAATCCATCAACGTTACTTCCGACTCCTGTGGATGGCACACCACACAGTTGCCTACAGGAAATGGAGCAAATAACTTTACCCAAACAGGATCTTACTGATATACCCTTAGATGATGCAGAGGTGACATTTTATGTGGACGGATCATGTAGAAAAGATCCTACAGGAAAGAATCTAGTAGGTTATGCAGTAGTTACTGATGCTGAAATTGTAGAAGCCCAACCCCTGCAGCATAACTTGTCTGCTCAAGCAGTAGAATTGATAGCCTTAACACGTGCTTGCACTCTAGCGAAAGACAGATGTGTGAACATATATACTGATAGTATGCTTTCTCTACAGTGCATGTTTTTGCGCAGCAGTGGAAGAATAGGGGAATGATAACATCCACTGGTAAACCGATTAATCATGCGCAATTAATCTTGAATTTATTAGATTCCATTCAGTTACCTACTAAAGTAGCTATTTGTAAATGTGCAGCTCATACAAAGCAACAGGATAAGATTTCGAAAGGTAATGCACGAGCTGATGCAGCTGCAAAACAAGCAGCCTCAGACTCAGAAACTTTCTTTTTGAATGAGGAATTACAACCCTCTGAGATTTTAGATTTAGAAATGTTAAAAACAATGCAAACATTAACTACGAAAGCAGAAAAACAGAAGTGGGTAACGAGGAGCAATCCTTGAAGACGGACTGTACATCTCCAAAGAGAAAAAGCCAATATTACCATCTAATTTATTTAGATATGCGGCTTTGTTGAGCCATGGGCAAAGCCATGTCTCAACAGGGGGGATGGTACAGTTAGTTAACAGAATATTCCAAACATACGGATTTACAAACTACACACAAAAATTTTGTGCAGCGTGTCATATTTGCAGTAAACATCATGCACAGGGAGCATTCAAACCAAGCGAGGAGTTTCCCTACACCACCATATCCGTTCCATACTATTTGTATGGATTTTATAGAGCTGAATAAATGTGAAGGGAAGAAATACTGTTTAGTGATCATAGACATGTTTTCAAAATGGGTAGAAGCTTTTCCAACCAGGAATCCGGATGCAGCAACAGTGGCAAAGGCCCTAGTAAAGGAAATAATTCCTAGATTTGGCATGCCGGAAAGAATCTATAGTGACAATGGAACACATTTTGTCAACCAGACAATCCAGCAACTTGGGAGATTCTTTGGGATTTCCTTGAAGAATCATTAAACTTACCACCCACAGTCAGCAGGACTGGTGGAGAGGTACAATGGGATTTTGAAAAATAAGTTAAGGAAGTTGATGAGTGAGACTCAGAAGAATTGGATTTGCTGTCTACCTTTAGCATTGCTGAGCATGAGAACAGTTCCAAATGTAAAGGGTTTGACCCCCTTTGAAGTAGTATTTGGAAGGGCATATTATGTGCCACAGTGGAAGGCTCTCATGCCTGCAGAACTGGAGGTCGATGGCTCATTAGCCAGTTATATGAAAAGATTGTTAACCAATAAGACTGTTTTGCAGTTAAACTCTTTTCAGATAAAGAACAAATGAAGCCGGACGCAGTGCTAACTCCAGGGTCCTGGGTGTGGTTGAAAGTTATCAAGAAAAAGAACTGGACGAGTCCAAAGTGGGAAGGTCCGTACCAGGTACTGTTGGCAACGCCTACTGCAGTAAAGGTTGCGGAGAGGTCGTCCTGGGTTCACCTGACACATTGCAAACCGGTAAAGAATTTTCAGCTTGATAAACATTTTGTAGCTGATATACCACAGAGACAGAATGACCAGGGGCAGAGTGTATAAAAATACAAAGCAACCCCAAAGACATTGGTTTACTGTCCTACTAATCATACACCTATTAATCATGTTCGTGGTGACTTTTCTTTTGCTGGGATTTTTCCTGCAAATAACTACACAGATGAAAATAATGAAACGTGCTGAACTGGCCACAGATTGGCATCCAAACTTTAACACATACCTAGCCATGAAGCGTGTGTATGTAGAGACTATGAACATTTCAAATTGCTGGGTTTGTACAGCCATACCTACAGCATATGGAGGACTTTTGATGTCTGCTGTCCCCTTGGGGATAAATGAGACTTGGGAAAATCTACTTTTTGATACAGGTTCTGTGAGATCACAGGACAAAGTGGCACTGTACTTACCTGTTACACAAAAAGGAATTGTTTGTTTTTATAAAAATGATACACTCCAAGTTGGTTGGAGTAATTGTAACATAACTGTGTCTTACAAATGTTATATAAAAGCCAAAGATCAGAGTACTAGTTGTAGCACGAATTATGATTCGTATTTAAGCTTAATGAGAACAACGTTGAAAGATGTGCAGAAAAATCCTGAATTGTATAAACAGTTGTCTGTTATAGACAGGAAAATGTTTCATTCAGAGTTAACCCACATCAGTACTAAAGTAGAAAATTGTTATTTTGTTTGTGGGAAAAAAGCATATAAATGGTTACCTGAGAATTGGTCCGGCAGTTGTTTTTTGGGTTATCTGGTTCCAGCCATAAGACATACTGCAGAATTGCCTCTGGGTAAGATATGAAATGTAAGAGATATAGCTCGAAGAACTGGGAACTCAGTCGAGAAACCTACTAATCCAGTGGGTAAGATCGAAGCTGGTTGGAAAGATCATTCATCCGTAAGAGATAAAGAAAAATTGACTCATATGGACTTGGGTGACAGTGTTATATCCTGGGCTGGAATATTCCTAGCCTATGGAGCAGTCAAATCAATCTGGGAACTGAGGAAGATGTCAAAACTTCTCGAAGTAATGAGCAATCGACTTTTCCTCTCGAACTTGTGACTGATGAACTGAATGCAATGAGAACTGTTGTGCTACAAAATCGAATGGCTCTTGGCTTCACCCTAGCGGCGAGAGGTGGTATGTGCGCGCTTATCAAAGAAGAATGCTGTGCGTACATACCAGATAACAAGCACGAGATCAACGACCACCTAGAGGTAATACAGCAGGTATCAGCCATGGCGGAACCAGGCCCAAACCCACTGACGAACTTTTTCCAGAATCTATTTGGTGGATGGGGTTCAATCCTAATGAATATCTTGATTGCCATTTGTGTTGTTTTGCTCATATTGGGAGCATGTGTCTGTTGCGGGATACCTTGTATGAAAAGATTAGTTAGGGACTTTGTTGACATATCCGTAACCGAGACTATGTATCAAGACCTGGAGTTGAATCTGTTAATACCAAATGAAATTCTTTCTGAAATATAAAACAAATGACTTGCCTAGTTGAAAGTTCCAGAGAGGAAGAGGCTAGGGAATGAAATAATGTTGTTTATGTTTCTGAATAGAATAAAGAGCATTAAAAGGAGGGAGAATGTTAGAAAATATATATATATAAACATATATGAAGTGCTAGTTTAGAAGCAAATAGTATATAATGTATTTTATTCTATTTTACAATATGGCAGTAGAAATGATCTTGCATGTAATTGCCTGAAGCTTAGCTGCAGTGTGATTGAACTCTGACCCTGGCAGTAACCGGTTCAGCAGGTTTATGTCTTTCAGCATTAATTATCTGCTGGGTTAGAGAAAAATAAATGTATGTACATGTATATCTTTCTTCCTTCCACTGAGGAGGATGGCCTTGTGAGCTCTATCGAAGATAGAGTACAGCTGCTTACCAGAGAGACAAAGGAACGTATTAAGAAATGAACTGATTATTGTATTCGAACAGGCCTGGAACCTTGAAGAGCAACATTTACAGAAAGACATTGTAATTGACCAGGTGCCTTGCAAGGCTGTGTTATTCTCATGGGAAAACTTTTAAAAAGCATTACCTCAGCACCTTCTTATGAATAGAATATTGTGGACTGTAGTGATGTAAATGCCCTGTGACTGACCACGTCAGTAAGGTGGGCAAAAGCTGATTGTAAATACTATATAAACAAAGTTACTTCCTGTATAGAGTCAGTCAAAACTCTATACTTGTACTGTATAGTTTTTTGCCTCCTGGTGTACACTAGTAAAACGTTTTGAACTTGAGCTTCCTGTGTTATTGACTGTCATTTTGAAAAGCCTAATGATTTTTACAGTCTGATTTTAACAATTTATTTGACAATTGGTTAAAACAAAAGCATTAACTAATATACATATAGCTTCTTACCAGCTACAAAATTATTCAGCATCCATCAACTTGTCCAGCAGTAAATACCATTCTAAACAACTATATTCCCAATCTGTCATTATGATCCAATGACCAAAAACTCCTCTCTAGTCACAAATTTATTATTAAAATCTGATGAGCATGGTCTGTACTCATACCATGTTGCTAAGGCCTGGAACTCCTAGCCTGTATCCATCAGGTCAATGCCCTTTCTCCAGTCCTTTTAAACCATGCTGAAAGACTTCCTATCCAAAATCTGGCTCTGTTCCTGTTCAATTTCAGGATAAACTATATCCCTAAATATGAACAAGTACCTGTTCATACTTTACACCTCCTTACTTCCTCTTCTTCACTGACTTCCTTACTTCAATCAGTTTCTCTCCCCTATGCAAATGCCAAAATCCTGATTGTTTTTATATTACAATTCTTGCTTGTATTACAGCAGCCTAAATTTAATTTCTCTAAACTGGCTAATTTGATATAACTATCTAAACTGTAGATTATAGGATTTTTTTATTTATTTAACATTTGTTTACTGGGAAAGTCAGAACTGGAATGATCTTATTTTCAGTGGAGGCCTGGGGAAAAACACTCCAGACACATCTTTGTAATGTTGGAGGAAACCGGAACACCCGGAGGAAACCCACACGAACACAGGAAGGATGTGCAGACTTCGCACATAAGGCACCCCAGCCAAGAATCAAACTGGAGGACCTCTTGCTGTGAGGTGGCAATGCAAACTGCTGCACCACTATGCCATCCTTATTATTATGGGAAGCTAGTAGGATAATGGCCCAAGAGCTTTTTTAGCCTAGCCATTCATGCCCCAGTTTTCCCAATTATCAATGCCCATGGGGTAGAATGGCTTTGGTATATGTCTGTGCCTTAGGGCATCTGCAAACTGACCCTGTCTATAAATGCCACAAGTGACAATCCAGTGGCAAATTTGTGATTTTCCATCCATTGGTCCAACATGCATCTGAATAGGCTCACGGAAGAGCTCTGTTTCATATGAATGGGGAGACTGTTCCAGAGAAGGATAACAATAAGACACATACCTGTCCCTGGATTGGGAAATTCTAGTGCTGTTTGTTTTGTAAATGCATAGCAGATCTAAAAGGGCTGGAACAGAGAATGCCTTGTAGGTTAGGCATAGATCACCCTAAGTAGTCTGTAGGAGACTGAGTACAGGGACAGGGCTTTGAGGTGGTACACAAAGAACATATTACTTACATCCTGTATTCTTTAAATGAGGAAATTCTATGGCCATTCCAGCTGTTGCAAATACCTGGTCAGGTACATGCTGATGGGTTCATTGTACTCAATTATGGGTCGAATGAGGGCTGAGTATAATGTGACTGTAATCTCCTTAGATCTGGATGACTTGCCCTTACTTATAGGTTGCTCCATGTAGAAGGATTTTCTCACTACCACGGACGCATGGTGATCAAAGTTCAAGTTACTGTTAACCTAATTTTCCAAGTCCCTTACCACTAGGTTTACTCTTAGGGTATAATTATGCACTTTTACATTATGTTTTAGGCCATGGTTCTGACACCAGTTTCTGTCAGACCCTCCTGGAGGATATTTATATATTTGAGGAATTCATTGATTGTACCCAGCTTGTAGCCTTTAGCAATTTGGTCAGCCACGTATATTACAAATAGGAGAGGTCCCATGGGATACCACTAGTCCTATGGGATACCACTAGTAACAGACCTCTTGGTGGAGGTGGACTCTCCCACCCTAACTTCATGTGGCCTATCTGTGAGCCATTTGGCTATCTATCTGGTGACACAGGGATTTATGTGTAAATTTCTGAGTTTGTCTATAATACCCAAGTGAGGTATTCTGTTGAATGCCTTTGCCAACCCAAGGTAGGCAGTATGTACCATTTTGTTCTCCTGCATGGCTGTATTGACCTTCTCAAGGAAGGCTACCAGGTTTAGTAGGCATGACCTGCCCTTGATGAAACTGAACTGGGATGGGTCCAGTATTTGAAGATTAGTATGCCTTTGTTTATCAGGTCCAAGAAAATTATTTTCATGGCCTTGCCTATAAGACTAGTCAAACTTATAGGTCTGTACTTCCCTGGGTCTGTTGATGATTCACCTTTGTGTACAGGGATGACTGCTGCAGTCCTCCATTCCCTAATGACAAAGCCTGTCTAGAGGCTATGGTTCAAAAGAGCTTCTACTGGGTCTGACATGACACATTTTAAGCTATTAAATTCATTTTAATAAGCTATTAAATCTAATTTCCATGAAAAAAAATTACAATTTCTTCTGTAAAGAATACCATGATTGAAGTTATCTCACATATAAAACTACTTGGCATGACAATCAATGACAATCTTAAATTTGATTTAAATATCCACAGCAACTTCAAAAAACCCATCTTACAAACTCTGCCAAGGTTTATTTATTTATTTTATTTTACATTTGTTAATCGGGAAATTCCGACTGGAACAGGTCCATTTACAGCACAGACCCGGGGAGAAAAGCTCCGGACATTGGTACAAGAAAAAGAGAAAATATAATAAAAATAACAATTTATACACTGCTGTGCAATGATCATGTGAAAAATACAACATGGAGTTAGACATTTAACCAGACACACACTGAAATTATGTGTCACATATTGGATGACGTTAGGCATTTTCCAGCAGAAAACAGTCAGAAATTTATGTTTAATGTGCAGGTGTATAATGTTGCGACAAAAGAGAGGAGCAGTAGCCCTGTATGAGAAGTAGCAACTAATAGCCAGAGTAATTGGCTGGGTTTAGAACTGTAGAGGGTTAAAGTGAGTAGTTAGGAAGTTGGAAAGAGAAGGGGGGACATGGAAGAGTAAGGGTAAGTTAAGTGATGCAAGGGCATAACCAGGTATTTAGCAGGCGTGATATGAGGGAGTGTTTGAATTGTGGGGTGGTAGAGGCAGTGGTCAGAGAATGGGGAAGGGACCTCTAGTTTTTAGCAATGGTGTGGGAATAGAGTGCTTTTCCTGCAGTATTGTTTGCACTGGTGATGCAGAGGAGACATTTTTCACTAGATTGGAGATGCCGATTTGCAGTGTAGTGGGTAAGATGATTGGATATTGATGGGGATTTTTCAGGGTACTTGAAGATGTTATAAGCAGTAACTAGATGGTGGTAGTTAATTAGTTGAGGTAAGTCAAGCCATTTTATTTTGTTTAGTGCAGCACAATGATGTGTTCTGTAAGTGGAGTTTGCAGCAAACTTGGCTATCTTATTGTAACAGGATTCTAGTTTATCTAGGTCAGTCTTTCTAATGTTGTGTCTTTCGGCTTTTCCCGGTTAGGGGTCGCCACAGCAGAACTCCGGTCCGCTAATGATTGGCAGTAGATTTTTACATGCCGAGTTGCCAGCTCTGACGCACAACCTTCAACTAAGGTACGCCCATTCACGCATGTCTCCACACAGAAGATGCTTTAGCTGAGAATCGAACAGGACAATATCTTACTGTGAGGTGACAACGCTACCGCAGCACCACCACCGTAGTTATTCAGGTCAGTCTTTCTAATATGGGTGAAAATAGGTGCTGTGTACAGTAGTGTGGACAGGCGGTGACTCTGGGCAAGGGTGACTCTTGCTTGATGTGAGAGAAAGTTTTTGTGACTATATAGTATGCCCATTTTTTGTGAACAAGTTTTATGGTATGGGAGATGTGGCTATCAAATTGAAGATTATTGTCAATTTCAATGCCAAGAAGTTTGGTGTGGTTAGAAGGGGAGATGGTAGTGCCGTTTTTAGATGTGATGGAGAAGGAGAGGGAAGCTTTTGATTTATTATGGGAAGATAGTAGTAGTTTTGTCTTCTTGGGGTTTAGGATTAGTTGGATACCCGAGATCCATTTTTCTACAAAGTTAATGGTTTCCTGGGTAAGCTGCTGTAGAATGGTGGGAGATGAGGCAGTGCAGATCAGGGTTGAATCATCTACATAGTGAATAAGTGTGGCATGCTGGGTTGAGCTATTAAGGTTGTTTGTGAAAATAGAAAAGAGAAGTGGGCCCAGTATAGAGCCTTGTGGAACTCCTATAGTAGTTGGAAGTTGAGGGAATAGTGTTCTTTGCCATTGGACATATTTCTGCCTGTCAGATAGGTAACTTCTGAACCAGGCTATGGTAGATAGGGTGAAACATACTGAGGTTAGAGAATCTAGCAGGATGGAGTGAGAGACCATGCTGAATGCCCTTGAGAGGTCAAAAAAATGGCAGATGTATATTTGTTGTTGTTTCTATGGAGGTTAACTAGATTAGAGAAGGAAAGAAGAGCAGTGGTTGTGCTGTGATGTGGGCGGAAGCCATGTTGTGTGGTAGAGAGGAGCTAATGTGTGTTCAGAAATTTCATGACTTGCAAGTGGATGCATTTCTCTAGAATTTTAGATACAGGGCATAGGATGGCAATGGGTCGGTAGTTTGATAAGTCATAGGAGTTACACCCTTTATGAAGAGGAATAATATATGATACTTTCCAAAGTTTGGGAATACAGGATTCCTGTATGGAGCGGTTGATTAGGATGGAGATGGGATATGATAGAGAGTCACTGACCATTTTAGGAAGGTAGCAGGTATGTTATCGGCTGGAAGGGTGGTGGGTTCAAGTTTTAGAAGGAGTTTCTTAATTGTAGAGGTGGGGACAGGTGATAGAGTAAAAGAGGGAAACATTTCTGGTAGATTGGATTGGGTCTGTGATGGGCTATGATTGGTTAACTGACTGGAGAAGGGTAGGATGGATTTTGTGAAGTGGTGATTAAATTGAATTACTATGTCTAAAGTACTATCTGTAGAGTGTGGAGCTGGAGTAGTAGTTTTGCCTGGTTTTAGTAAGGAGTTAATAGAATGCCAGAATTTTTGCCGATTTTTTGACTATTTGTTTTGGGCACTGAGGAAGTAGTTTTATTTATTTTGTATGGCTTCAGCCTTGGCCTGATTTCTAAGCTGTTGATAGTTTGCTTGGAGCTGGTGGTGTTTTCACTCTTCCAGATTTTCCAGGCTTTATCTCTGGCTTTTAGTAGGGCTCTAGTGTCCCTACTTAGCCAAGGTGCATAGTTAGCTTTCACTCTAATTTTCCTACTGGGGCGAGTCTGTTAAGAATGTTAATAAACGTAGTATTAAAGTAGTCTACTGCCTGGTCTAATCCTAGGATTCATAGTGGTTCCCAGTTACAGTGGCTGAGAACAATACTGAGGTAATGTGGGGTAAGGTTGCGGTCATCTCGTATTAGTTTATAAACAATGGGTTTGGGTAGGTTGGAGTGTTTGCGTAGTAGGAAAGTGGGGAGGTGGTCACTGAGACCATCTGGGAGGCAACCTATGTGGCAGTTTTGCTTGGGGTAGTTGGTCAGAGTCCAATCAAGAATAGATTCTTTTTTTGATGTTTTATCTATTCTAGTGGGCTCTTCAATGAGTTGAGAGAACCCATATAGATTAATATGCTTAGTGGGGTTGTTGGATTCACAAGCTGTCCAGTCGGTGTTTAGGTCACCTAATAGGATAGTTTCTTGTGGTAGGTTATCTTTTGTCCAGTGTAGGATTTCTTCTATTATGAGAGAGTTGTTACCTGGGGGTATATCGCAGCACAGAATATTGATTTTCTTTGTGTTATTTATGGAAAGGATATTAAACAGGGTTTCGGCATTTTGAAATTTGGGTGGTGTGGTGTGTAGGAGTTGGAGGTTCAGGGTGTTTTTGAAGAGAATGCCTACTCCACCACCTTTTCTGCCTACTCTATCCAATCTTAAGGTATTATAACCTGGAGGGAGGAAGACTTCATCTTGGATGCTGGGGTTCAGCCATGTTTCTGTGACTGTCAATATGTCAGGGGTATAGTGGGCTATAAATGCATGCAGTTCACATATCTTGTTGGTGATACTTCTTATGTTGATATTAAGAATCAGCAGGTTAGATATCTGTTTGATTTTGAGAGGACCTGGATTAGGGTGCATATCACCAGAGGTTAGTAGTTTCTTTATGAATGACAGTATGTGTTTTGTAATGTTTGTTGTTTGTGGGTTGGGTCTATGTGAGTTTTTTCTAGAGTTATGTCTTGGTATCATAATGTTGTGTGAATAAGGTGTAGTATTAAGATTTAGAATTGTAGGGCAGATGAAGAAGTTTATGTGAGTTTGTGGGGGTGCGGAAATGTGTGTTATGTGATATGTGCTATTGTGTAGTGATAGGTTTGTTTGTATGGATGTGATAAAAGCTAGTGATATGAGTGCTAGTGATAGGGATGATAGTGTTGTTAGCATGATTGTATGGCAGAGATGCTATGGTGATGGTAGCTAGGGGATTTAGGTGAATGAGGTAATGTGGTTCTTTAGTTGGTTGGGTAAAGGGTGGAGGTGTGTCAATCAAATATGTGTTGTCTACGAGTGGGAGTGGTGTAAGTAACTGAAGTGGATGTTGAGTAAGTGATTGTTGAAGGTTGAGGTTAGGTGGTATAGTCAGGTGATGAGGACTTGGAATAAATGTAGGGATAGAGGGGGAGGGTGGGAAATGGGGGCAGGGTAGGAGAGCGGAGTGAGTTGAGTGAAGTGAGGCAAATGGAGCGGGGGCAACCAGACTGCGAGGTTTTGAAAAACAATCAAATTCCCCTTTTCTTTAAGGGAAAACAGTAAGTAATCTATCCAAATTTCTATCCATATTGTCTGATAACAGCAGATTCTTACAGCTTTAAGATTTAGATGGGAAAGACCTACTGGGAACTGTTTGTGCCGCGGAAACCCCGAGTGGTTAAGTACACCCACAGACTTAAAGTATTATGCAGAAGGCATAAGGAAAAAGAAATACACCTTGCATCATTCAATTGCAACATAAGATTTATCACACTTGGAATGTTTAAATGGCCATGATATGGTGGTAGCAGACCCTCTTCTTTACTAGGCGAATGCTGGGGCGGAATTAAGTTGGGCTGGAGGGTATAGGTACAGAATACCTAGAGAATGAGAGAGGAGATATGGAAGCAGGTTAGGACTTAGGAAGAGAGAAAACAAGAAAAGTTACCTGCACAATTATCTTTTTGAGTAACAACAAATCACTTCAGTAAACATTAAAATATCACAGCTGTCCAGTGAAACACTTGTAAACAATGGTATGGTAGTTAGTGACCTCAGGGAGTTTGTAACAACGTTTTCCCAACTATCATAAAGGACTGTAGCAGTACTATTATTTTGCCTCCCCTTCCTGCTTTACATATCAGTACTGTAGTCACAATCTCCTCATCACTCAGGACTGCTATCTAAATCCCTGAATCAGGTCTGCAACTCTTAACTATAAAAACATTTATCAACAGAGATTGAGTACACAGAGTTGTATTTGGTGTTTCAGATCTCACCCAACTAGCATCTAATGTGCTCTGCTACATTATCAGTGACATAAAAAGCACTTAGAAGGTAATTCTAGCTACCACTTACCTCTAATGCTGTCTCCTATATGGTGCTCCTATCATGACCAACCTACAAGCCTCACTTAGTTATAAACTTGAACAATGCCCTTTTATGCCTGACTGCTGGCTACAACATCTGGAGTGTTTCTAAGACCATCTGGAAATGCAAAGCTGATATAAGTACATATATATTTTTTTAATTTTTTTTGCACTTGCTCTGTTTCAGTGATATTTAACAGTCCTGTGCTGCATTTATTTATTTTGTTGAATTTATCACTGCTTTTCAGCCTGCACTTGTTAAAGAAATTCCATCTGCTTGTTACTGTACTGCTCTTAGGTTATTGTTTTATCAGTATTTTGCAAAAGTTGTGTTTTGTGAACATATCTCAGGGTTAGTGAATTTATTTCAAGGATCCTTGATACTGCAAGAATCATTTTCTGTTCTGATTCTATCTTCATTTTATTTTTCCCATCCACCTGCACAACTGTTGTATTCTTAAAACTTGGTGGTTTTTGAGTTGCCTGCCTCTACTATAAATTTGATATTGGATACTCCTCCCAGTCCCATCACATCAGTTCATAGGTTCATAAGTAGGTACTAGGCTTTCGGCCCAAGGGCCTAAGTAAGCCTAGCCAACAAGGTTCTCTGGCTTATGCCACCCAAGAAAGTTATTTTCCTGTGCCCCTGTCGAGCAGAGCCACAGAAGTGATCTCTGGGGTGTATTTCCTATTTCCCATCCACTCATCAAGATTTTTCTTGAAGAGTGCTAATGAGGAACTTTGCTTGACATAGATGGTTAACTTGTTCCAGAATATGGGAAGTCTCTTGGACAGGAATCTATCCCTCCAGCATGTCCTGTTTATTGTGGTGACAAGATTTAGGTCCCTATAGCGTGTAGTTCTGAGGGATTGGGATTTCTTTAGGTATATCATGTCCAACAACTCTGGGATTGACATAGCTTTATATGTTAGGCATAGATCACCTTGGAATAGGCAATATGCTATGGAGTAAAGCTGGAGTCTTTTGAGATGGTCAGTGTAGGGTATCTGTTTGAGGCCAGTAATCCTCTTTGTGAGGTACTTCTGTGGCCTTTCCAGCTGCTGCAGATGTCTTGTGAGGTACATTCCAAAAGGGGCATTGAATTCTATAATGGATCTAATGAGTGTCGAGTAGAGGGGAAGAATGACCTCTTTTTTCATGGATGAGAACCCTTTTGTGATGAGGTGTGCCACGTAGAAGGATTTTCTGACTACTGTGGTGATGTGATTATCAAAGGAGAGACTACTGTCCAAGTGGGCCCCAAGATCTCTTATCACACATTCGGTATTAAGTAGATTGCTGCCGATGTGGTAGTTCATGGGTACAGAGTTTTTACCAAAGGGGATGACAATGCACTTTTTGGCATTGATGGCTCTGACACCAGGCATCTGTCTCAGGGAGGCCCTTCTGTAGGATATCCACAACATTTGGGGACTAGACTATGGCTCCTAGTTTGCAGTCATCTACAAAATTAGTTAGCCAAAGGCCTTCTGTATTAGCCTGTACTTCATAGAAGTAGATACCAAACAGGAGAGCCTAACATACAAAGCTATGTCAAACCCAGAGCTGTTGGACATGCTCCACTTAAAGAAATCCCAATCCCTCCAAGCTACACGCTCTAGGGACCTAAAACCTCTCGCACCT